>NC_044978.1:119703761-120003761 GCF_008728515.1 Papio anubis | reverse complement strand
AAATATTTAGCAAAATAATATGTTGGCAAATTCTCACTCTTAAATAAACAAACAAATAAATAATTTGTCCAGATGCCTAGGGTTTCTACCAATTCAGGACCGCTTTCCAATTTCTCACCTTAAAGTTCTATTTTTTTGCTTTGTTTTGTTTTGTTTTCTTTTCTTTTTTGAGACGGAGTCTCACTCTGTTGCCCAGACTGGTGTGCAGTGGTGCGATCTCAGCTCACTGCAACCTTCGCCTCCTGGGTTCAAGCAATCCTCCTGCCTCAGCTTCCCAAGTAGCTAGGATTACAGACACGCACCACCATGCTGGGCTAATTTTTGTATTTTTAGTAGAGATGGAGTTTCACCACGTTTGCTAAGTTCTATTGTTTTTGTTATTCAAATACTTGTTTTTGTTATTCAAATGCTTGTTTTGTTATTCAAATACTATTATATATGAGTAATCCTTTTGGGAATGAAATGGCCACCTTACCTGGCAAAAAGTCTAGAAATAAACACCTGGAACATCACCAATCTCATTCTTAAATAACATATGCTCACTTGATTACTGTATTTAATACATTTCACCTTTGAGTTGAGAAACAGAGAGAGACTGAGAGATTCTCTAAGTAACGACTACAATTATGGTATGGAATGTATGGAGTCAAAATTACCATATGGAGCAATTATCAACTTGTGATGATGCAGATGTCACGAAAATAGATGGTTTCTTATTTATTTATTCAGCAAACACTAGCAACGAAATACCAAGGTGACGATGATCAAGTCTGTTTTCTTCTCCAAATTGGAAAAATAGTCAAATAAATCCCAGAAGAAGTATGTTTTTAATGTTGAGCAAAAGAAGCCAGACGTCAAGAGTATACACTGTGTTCCTACTAACATGAAGTTTTAAAAGAGACAAAATTAATTTATAATGATAAATGTCGGAATTGTGGTTACTTGGCGGGTAACTGACAAAGAGAAGGCATGAGGGAGTCTGCTAGGAAGATGCAAATCTATATCTTGATCTGTTGATGGATATGTTAGTATATATGTAAAATTTTAATGAGCTGTACACATCAGATGTGTGCATTTTACTATGTAAGTTATTCATTAAGAGAAAAGTTGGCCGGGCGCGGTAGCTCACGCCTGTAATCCCAGCACTTTGAGAGGCCAAGGCGGGTGGATCACGAGGTCAGGAGATAGAGACCATCCTGGCTAACACAGTGAAACCCCGTCTCTACTATAAATACAAAAAAATTAGCTGGGCGTGGTGGTGGGCGCCTGTAGTCCCAGCTATTTGGGAGGCTGACGCAGGAGAATGGCGTGAACCCAGGAGGCAGAGCTTGCAGTGAGCCGAGATCAGGCTACTGCACTCCAGCCTGGGCAACAGAGCGAGACTCCTTCTCAAAAAAAAAAAAAAAGAGAGAGAGAGAAAAGCAAAAAAAAATGCAGCATTTTCCATCAGGAAAATAATCCTAGAGAATTCACTCCCCCATTATCACATAAAGAAACAAGCTTCCTGGGAGCCCTAAGGCACCCTAAAGTCTGCAGACTTTCCCCCAAACATTCCTTATTTTGTGGTACTCATCCAGGGGAAGAATATTTCAAATATTTAACAACCAGTAAAGCATATACACTAACCAATCAGGAAGATGGCCAGCTAGATTGCAACAGCAGAGTCCTAGAGTCCCCTAATCATAATGGCATCTTCCTTTAGTTGCTGATCTTGCAGAGAGTGGCTGGAGCCGTCAAAGCACAGCAGTCACTCAGAATTGCTCACAGCAGTGGCTATTTACCAACGAACACAGTGTTTTGACAACCATTCTAGTCCTAAACCTTGTTTACCTGCTTACTGTCAACCTTCTCCCTCACCCACAGAATCTCCCTAGAGATTTTCCTCCACAATGTTGTAAGTGGCTTCTTGAAAACTGCCCTCAGTGTAGACTACACCTGCAAACCAAATAACAATGGGGGTAAAGGCATGACACCAATAGTCAACAAGAGCATTTCTCACTTGGTCAGTAGCACTGAGCATGATGCCAGATAAGGGATTACAGATAAATTTGACAAGGTTCCTGCCCTCAGGAGGTTCTGGTTAAGTGGATGGATGGGTCCTTTAGTTCGGTCTGGCTGCTAGATTTGAGGAAATGCCTGAGGCATCTGCAATAGGCTAGACACACTTAAAGGAAGATAGTGGAGATCTGTACCTCCACTCTGTTGAACAGAGGGCCATGAAGAGTAGATGGGATGTAGGGATACATTGCTGGTGGGAGTGTAGCTAGGAGAGTTATTAGGAGAACAATCTGGCAGGACTTAGTCAAACCAAGTATACGGTATCTGCTGGCTGATTTGTTCTTCACTGCCCCTGCTCTGCCCTGGCATCAGCAAGGTGCATCGGGGGCTGGATTCGACTAGTGGAAAGCACTGATAGGAGATGGGGATGGAGGAAGGGAACAGGCTGTTTTTCTCTCTCTTATCTCTCTCCTATTTATAGAAGCATCTATATTTCTTCCTTCTCTTGCAGCTCCCACCAGGTGCTATGATTCCGGCTTTTGTCAGATGACCCAAACTCTTGGTTCCAAGCAATTCCTGCAGTTTAGATGTGGTAGGGGCTTCCTATTATTGCCAATCTCTAGATTACCTATGTCCCCTGTTTGGCCGTCAGCTCTTTCGTCACCTCTGTAACTATTCCCTGCATTAAAATCTTAGTTTTACACACGTAGACACACTGTTTTCCTGGTTTTACTCTAACTGATACGAATGTTACTTATGACTCAGTATTTCCACTGCTAAGTATAGGAATCCAGAGGAATTCTCACACAGGAGGTAAGATGTATGAGGATATTGCCACAGTATCGTTACTAGTGTTGGTGAGTTGGGGGCAATGTGCATGTCCATTTCTGTGAAATGAGTGGATAAAATGGATGAATAATTAGGCATCATTAGAAGCAATAGTCTAGACAGATACTCAGCAACATGGTTAGACTTTTTAAAATATATTGCTGAATGAAGAAAAGCAGAATGAAAATTTTACTACAACGTAGTTTATATAAAAATGTATGTATAAAAAACAAAAATGTACCTATTATAAGAATTCTAACAGAGAGAAGACATGTGTCAACACTTAAGAATGACTGCCTGCAGGCCAGGCGTGGTGGCTCATGCCTGTAATCTCAACACTTTGGGAGGCCGAGGCGGGTGGATCACGAGGCCAGGAGTTCAAAACCAGCCTGGTCAAGATGGTGAAACCCCGTCTCTACTAAAAATACAAAAATTAGCCAGGCACAGTGGCAGGTGCCTGTAATCCCAGCTACTCAGGAGGCTGAGGCAGGAGAATCACTTGAACTCGGGGGGGGTGGAGGTTGCAGTGAGCTGAGATTGTGCCATAGCACTGCAGCCTGGGCAACAGAGTGAGACTCCATCTCAAAAAAAAAAAAAAAAAAAAAAGAATGCCTGCAAACAAACATATGAAAAAATGCTCATCATCACTGGTCATTAGAGAAATGCAAATCAAAACCACAATGAGGTATCATCTCATGCCAGTTAGAATGGCGATCATTAAAAAGTCAGGAAACAACAGATGCTGGAGAGGATGTAGAGAAATAGGTACGCTTTCACACTGTTGGCAGGAGTGTAAATTAATTCAACCATTGTGGAAGACAGTGTGGTGATTCCTCAAGGATCTAGAACGAGAAATACCATTTGACCTAATGATCCCATTACTGGGTATATACCCAAAGGATTATAAATCATTCTACTACAAAGACACATGCACACGTATGTTTATTGCAGCACTATTCACAACAGCAAAGACTTGGAACCACCCAAATGTCCATCAGTGATATACTGGATAAAGAAAATGTGGCACATATACACCATGGAATACTATGCAGCCATAAAAAAGGATGAGTTCATGTCCTCTGCAGGGACATGGATGAAGTTGGAAACTATCATTCTCAGCAAACTATCACAAGAACAGAAAACCAAACACGACATGTTCTCACTCATAAGTGGGAGTTGAACAATGAGAACACATGGACACAGGGAGGAGAAGAACACATACTGTGGCCTGTCAGGGGTCATGGGGCTAGGACAGGGATAACATTAGGAGAAATACCTAATGTAGGTGATGGGTTGATGGGTACAGCAAACCACCATGGCACGTGTATACCGATGTAACAAACCTGCATGTTCTGCATATGTACCCCAGAACTTAAACAAACGTAAAACTTAAAAAGACATAAAACTTTAAAAAAACATAAAACTTAAAAAAACATAAAAAGAATGACTGCCTATGGAGAGGGCAGAGGAACAGAAGTGGAGAACAGGGTTGCAAAGGAGTGAATGAATAAGAGAGGGTCTTGCATACAATTGGTAGTGGAGTGCCATGAATTTAAGATTAACCAATGCTCTGCACCTGAAGTAGAAAAAAAAGTTGCCAGAAAAATAGTTACTTGGTGGCAATGAGATACAATTCAAAGAATGCTTTGTGGGTTATGAAATACTAAAATAATACCTGCCCCAAATCCAAGATAGTTTGCAGTAATAGGAACAAAATCATGGGACAGATGGTGAAACAAGACCCAGAGCTTATATCAGGTACTAGATAAAGCAGGAGGTGTTGTCAAAATTCCATGGCAATTTTATGTGAATCTTGCTGATTTCTTGCCAGCTGCATCAGACATGAGCAGAGATTATGATTTGGAGTCTCATGGCTTAATATATGTTTTAGTCAGTCCAGTCCACTATAACAAAATACCATAGACTGAGTGGCATATAAGCAACAGAAACAGTTCTGAAGACTGGAAGTCTGAGATCAGGATGCCAGCATGGTCAGGTTCTGGTGAGGACCCTCTTCCCAGATGCAGACTGACTACTTCTCGCTGTTTTGTTACATGGCAGAAAATAGGGCAAGAGAACCGTCTGGGGTACATTAATAATGCTGGGCAACTCGCCCACAGTCTACATCTCAGCAGTTCTCCTTCAGTAAAATAGACCTAACAACAGTCTATGTTATAAGATTGTTATGGGATGCAATATAAGAATAATGTAAAGCTACACTTTCCAATAGAAATGTAATGCAACCCACAATTGTGAGCCACATAAGTATCCATTTTCTAGTAGTCATTTTTAAAAGTAAAGAGAAACAGATAAATTAATTATTATAATATATCTTGTTTAGCTCCACACAACAAAAATATGATTTTAACATGTAATCAACATAAAATATTACTGAGATATTTTACATTATTTTTCATACTAAATCTTTAGAGTTTGGTGTGTATTTTACTTTCAGCACATCTTAATTCTGACAAGCCACATTTCAAGTATTCATTTGCCACACGAGGCTGGTAGCAACCATATTAGACAATAGAAATAATAAGTATTTAGCCAAGTGCCCAGCACAAAGAGGCACTCAAGGAATATTGGCTCAAACACATTCCTTGGGTGTATTAGGTCGTTTTTACATTGCTCAAAAGAAATACTGAGGCTGAGTAATTTATAAAGTGGTTTGTTTGGCTCACAGTTCTGCAGATCATAGAGGAAGCATGGTAATGGCAACTGCTTCTGGTAAGGTCCTCAGGAAGCTTACAGTCATGGCAGAAGATGAAAGGGGCACAGGCATCTCACATGGTGAGAGTGGGAGTAAAAGAAAGAGGGAGGAGGTGCCATACATTTTTAAACAACCAGAACTTGTGAGAACTCACTCACTATTGCAAGGACAGCACCAAGCTATTTATGAGAGATCCACCCCCCTGACAAAATACCTCCCACAAGGTCCCACCTCCAACACTGGGGATTACATTTTAACATGAGATTTGGAGAGGACAACTATCCAAACCATATCACTAAATTTATCCATAAGTTTTCTGTATTCCTTACTCTATTATAAGCATAGAAAAGATTTGTTGGCAACACAAGTTTGAAATCACATATAAGTCACATACTTCCTCCATTTCAGCTATTCTTGTCCTGTTTGCTCCAAGAAATAAGATGTTCCCCCTTTTTCCTTCTCATATGAGAAGATACTTGTTAGCCCTCAACCTGCTCAGATGAGGGACTTTCTTGCCGAGAACCAATGTGAAGAGTGTAGCTTCTATAAAGGATTTCACTGGATTTTTGTACTAATGAACAAAATTTTATTTGGATGAGTAGATATTTAATGTGCTTTTATTACCACTGGAGTTAAAAGTATATTATAAATTCTTATGTCTTTAAAACTAGAGAGAGGATTCTGGGAAGACGGCAGAGTAGAAAGCACCAGGAATCTGACTTCCCACCTAAACAATTGTTCTAGCAGAATCTGTCTGACATAACTATTTTAAAACTTTGGGGTCTATTGAAAGCTTGCAACTTCTAGGGGAAGAGTTGGACAGTAAGCTGCAGTTAATTTCAGTGAATTTCAGCACAGTAATAGCCAAGAGTAGCCAAATCCTACTCCTCAGCCCTGTATCAGGCAGCCGTGTATGTGTTCCTGGAGCAGTATGCACACAACTTGCTGGAATCAAGGTTGGAAAAAAAAAAACCCAAACTGTCCTCCAAATAGTAGGGCTCTGATTGCTGATTGTTGCTTTACGAAGGTGCAGAAAAAGAAATGACAGCCATTGTTTTGTTGTTGCACTTTCCCCCACATTGTGGCAAACCGTACCTCCTCTGGCTGAAGCAACTTCCAGGGGATTAAAACGATTAGAGCCTTTTTCTGCCCTTCATTTTTCTCTTTTTCTCCATTTTTGGAAGCCAGACATTGAAGGCTATGACATTCAAAAACAACTGTATAAACAGAAGATATTAGAAAGTCACTGTGCATGCCCAGGGACAGGCTTAGAAAAGACCCAAGAAGACTGTAAGCTTATACTTCAGGCTATTTCCTCAGCACAGAGACAGCCTACAACAATAAAAAACAAAAAGCTAGTAAACCCTGTGGGAGGAAAATAATCTGATTTTCAGAATTACCAGATTATTAGATTCAAAAGTCAAGTTTTCAACAACAACAACAAAAAAACAAGAGATACAAAGAAACAGGCAAATATGGCCCATTCAAAGGAAAAAATAAACCAACAGAAATTGTCCCTGAAAAGGACCTGATGGAGGATCTATTAGACAAAGACTTTAAAACAGCTGTCTTAAAGTTACCCAAAGAACTAAAAGAAGATGTGGAAAATATCAAGAAAATGATGTATGAACAAAATGGAAATATCAATAAAGAGACAGAAAACCTAAAAAGAAACCAAAAAGAAATTGGTTTCCAGAAATTTTCTGGAACTGAAAAGTACAATAGCTAAAATTTAAAAAAACACTTGCTAGAGAGATTCAATGGCAGATTTGAGCAAGCCCAAGAATCAACAAACCTGAAGAAAGGACAAGGAAAATTATTGAATCTGAGGAATATAAAGAAAAAAAACTGAAGAAAACAGAGCCTAAAGGACCTGTAGGACATCGTCAAACAGCCCCACACATGCTTTGTGGGGAGTCCTTGAGGAGAAGTGAGAGGGAGAAAGGGGCAAAGAGATTATTCAAAGAAATTATGACCAAAACCTTTCCAAATTTAATGAAAGACATGAATATAAATATCCAAGAAGCTCAATGACCTCCAAGTAGGATAAATTTAAAGACACACCAAAAGTATTACCATCAAACTATTAAAAGCCAAAGACAGAAAATTTTGAAAGCCACAAGAGAGAAGTGATCATCACATATAAGGAATCCTCAATAAGATTATCTGCAGATTTCTCATCAGAAACTTCAGAGGCCAGAAGGCAGTGGGCTGATATAAAGTGCTAAAAGAAAGAAACTATCAACTAAGACTCCTATATCCAGCAAATCTGCACTTCAAAAGCTGGAGGATTCACACTTCTTTGTTTCAAAACTTACCACAAAGTTACAGCGATCAAAACAGTGTGGTACTGGTGCAAAGACAGACATATAGACCAATGGAATAGAACACAGAGTCCAGAAATAAACCCTCATAGTATCTTTAACAAGGGTGCTAAGATTATCCAATGGGGAAAAGATGATCTTTTTGACAAATGGTGCTGGGAAAACTGCCACATACAAAAGAATAAAGCTGGACCCTTACCTGATACCAATTACAAAAATTAATGCAGACTAGATCCATAACCTAAATGTAAGAACTAAAACTATAAAACTCACAGAAGAAAGCATAGGGCAGAAGCTTCACAACATTAGAATGGGCAATAATTTCTTGGATATAACACCACAAGCACAGGCGACAACAACAAAAAAAACCCACAAATTGGATTGTATTACAATTTCAAAATTTTGTGCATCAAAAGATAGTTTTAACAGAGTAAAAAAGGCAACCCACAGAATGGGAGAAAATATTTGAAAATCATGTATCTAATAAGGGATTAATATCCAGAATATAGAGAAAACTCCTAAAACTCAACAATAACAAAAAACACGATTCAAAAAAGAGCAAAGGACTTGAATAGACATTTCTCCAAGAAGATATACAAACAGCCAGTAAGCACATGAAATGATGCTCAACATCATGAATAATTAGGGAAATACAGATCAAAACAACGAGATACCACCTCATCCTTATTAAGATGGCTACTATTTAAAAATAATAATAATAATAAGTGTTGGCAAGGATGTGGAGAAATTGGAACCCTTGTGCACTGTTGGTGGGAATGTAAAAGGGCACCACCGGTGTAAAATGGTGGTTTCTTAAAAACTGAAAGTAGAATTACCATATGATCCAGCATTTCCAAAAGAAGTGATAGCAGTATCAAAGTGGTATCTCTACACCTGTGTTTATAGCAGCATTATTCACAGTAGTAAAATGTGGAAGCAGTCCAAGTGACTATTGGTGGATGACTGAATAAGCAAAATGTGGTATACGCATACAGTGGCATATTATTCAGCCTTAAATAGGAAGGAAATTTTGATATATGGTATAACATGGATGAATCTTGAGGACATTATGTTAAGTGAAATAAGACAGTGACAAAAAGGCAAATACTGCATTATTCCACTTATATGTGATACTTAGAGTAGTCAAATGGTGGTTGCCAGGGGCTGGGCGGAGGGAAGAATGGCGGTTATTGCTTAATGAATACAGTTTTGCAAGATGGAAAGACTTCTGGAGATGGATAGTGGTGATGGTAGCACAGCAATATGATTGTGCTTAATGCCACTGAACTGTACACTTAAAAATGATTAAGATAGTAAATTTTATGTTATGTATGTTTTACCACAATTAAAAATTGGAAAAAATAATAAACAAAGTTTTTTTTAATGTTGTCTCTGTACCTAACATGACTAAGCACCCTCCTATTCTCCTTCCCATCACATCTCTCCTAGATTATCTTGGGCATCTGAACCTAAGCAGGTGCAACATATTCATTTGATTGCCCCCTTTAAGTCTGCTCCTTGGACTCAGAGTTGCCTTTACCTGCCTACTTCTTGGTTATCACTAGGCTGAGCTAGGAGTTCTGCCAACTGCTAGTCGCTGTGCTAAAGATAAATGTAGTATGAGGAAACAAACTCACCAGTGCCCTGGCAGGATCCTTCAGCCAGCCCACAGAGCAGTTGTTGCCCATTTGTCTTGGACACTGCACATTCATATTTTCAGAAAGGGACAAACAGGTTCCCTGAGCTAGATCAAAAATCAGCTGGGAAGTGGAGGTAGAGAAAACCCTGTTCCTAGTTCCTGAAGATTGTGAACCAGACCTGGAAACGCTAGGCTAACCCAAAGTAACCTGGGAACATTCAGCCTGACCTGGGTCAACCCTGATGCAAAGGAATATTTAGAGTCTTGGCAGGAAGAGACCTAATAATTCCATAGCCTTCCTTATGGATCATGGCTCCCCATTAGATACAGAATAAATTCAGACTCTTTAAGCCGGTATTCAAAGCCTCCCAGGTCTGGCCTGCTCACCTATCTTCCCTTATTTCCCAATCCTTCTCCTCTCTATATCATTATAGGGCTACACTGCAAACTCAACTATGGGTCTGATACAGTTTGGATAAATGTCCCCACCCAAATCTCATGTTGAAATGTAATCCCCAGTGCTGGAGATGGGGCCTGATGGGAGGTGATTGGATCATGGGGGTAGATTTCTCAGGAATGGTTTAGCACCAGCCCCTTGGTGCAGTTCTTGTTATAGTGAGTGAGTTCTTGTGAGATCTGGTTGTTTAATAGTGTGTAGCACCTCTCCCCTTCCTCTCTCTTGCTCCTGCTCTGGCCATATGATGTGCCTGCTCCTACTTCACCTTCTGCCATGATTGTGAGTTTCCTGAGGCCTCCCCAGAAGCTGAGCAGATGCCAGCATCATGTTTCCTGTGCAGCCTGTGGAACCACGAGCCATTAAACCTCTCTTCTTTAGAAATTACCCAGTCTCAGTTATTTCTTTATAGCATTGTGAGAATGAATGGACTAACACAGGGTCCAAACTCCTGGGTTTTTCCTCAGAATAACTGTACTTTAGTCTCTGAGATACTAATGATAAACGGAGGAGGATTGGGACAGACAGACATCCAAAGGACTAAAATTAACTCTGAGTCCTATATACCTTCACTGTTTTTCATACTATCTCAAGCCAACTTTTACCTTGTAAACCAAAAATAAAACTCTAAGGCCCTGCAACCATCTGAATGGACTTTCTCAGCCAGGGAGGGCACTTTTAAAAGTAAACCTGAGAGACTGGTTCAGGCCACGATGGGAAGTGGGGTTGGACATGCCAGATTATACCATTCCAGCATTAACATCAACACAGACTTTAAATCTGATAAGAAACATTTTACAGCCGGGCGTAGTGGCTCACACCTGTAATCCCAGCACTTTGGGAGGCCGAGGTGGGCGGATCACGAGGTCAGGAGATCGAGACCATCCTGGCTAACACAGTGAAACCCCGTCTCTACTAAAAACACAAAAAATTAGCCGCGTGTGGTGGCAGGCACCTATAGTCCCAGCTACTGGGGAGGCTGAGGCAGGAGAATGGTGAACCTGGGAGGCGGAGCTTGCAGTGAGCTGAGATCATGCCACTGCACTCCAGCCTGGGTGACAGAGTGAAACTCCGTCTCAAAAGAAAAAAAAAAGAAACATATTTTACAACCTATTCTCTCTGAAGCCTACTACCTGAAGGCTTCCTCTGCAAATAAGAACTTTAGTCTCCACAAACCTTTGTCTTAATCCAGACATTTCCTTTCTACTGATCCCAGGTCTTTAGATAAACAACCAGTTGTCAACCAGAAATTTTTTAAACCCACCTTTAAGAGGCCCCGACCCCCACCCCACACCCCAACACCCTACCCCACCACTTTCCGTTGTTTCACCTTTCTGGACCAAACCAATGCATTTCTTAAATGTATTTGATTGAAGTCTCATGTCTCTCTAAAACGTAAATGTCTCCCAAAAATGTTCTAAGCTGCACCCCAACCACCTTGGGCGCATGTTCTCAGGATCTCCTGAGGGCTGGGTTATAGGCCAGAGCCACTCATATTTGACTCAGAATATATCTCTTCAAATATTTTACAGAGTTTGATTCTTTTCATCAACAACCTAGATGTGGGTTCTACCAGGCTGCTGCAGTTTTTATCCTGTGTTTTTCACAGATCACCTTTGATCATCTCATTATTTGAAATAAATACAATACGAAAAAGTTTCAGACTTGGTCAAAGTCCAAAGACATCTTGATTGCTACAAAAGCAAAGGAACTTAGATAATTGAGTGTATGCTGGAATGAATCATTTAACATCTGTTTGTTTTCATTATTTTCCTTTAACATTCTTGTGAGAACTATAAAGTGACTTAAACCTGAATAACCAGTTTGACAGGTTTCTGTTGGGTGGGGACAACCAAAAAAAAAAACAAAAAATGTTCTTTAATCTCTCCAAGCCACTTCTGATATGTAAAAAATTCAAACCAGTTGTTATACTTTGCTCTGGTGCCAGAGGTTATAAAAGACAGGTAAGAGTATGACATTGGCACCAGTCTGCCAGGAACGAATCCTAGCTCTACTGTTTACTAGCTGTGCAACCTGGAGAAAGTTATCTAACTTCTCTGTGCCTTGGGATCCCATCTGCTAAAATGAGGATACTAATAGCACTTACCTCATCAGATTGTGTGAGGATTAAATTGATTATCACATACAGAGTGCTTAGAACATGCCTAGCATGTGGTTAAGTTCCCAGTAAATATTAGTGTTATAATGCAGAGGATTTCTGAAATGGGGAATCGATCTAGAACTAGTCAATGAATTTCAGTGATTTGTGGGTCTCCTTTGTGAAACAGCAGCATATGGTCTTAAGGTGGTAATATGAACATGAAAAACACCTTCTTTTCTCTTAACAGGTTGATCTCTCTTGAGCCCTTAACTGGGAATCTATCTGTGCTTAGTTCCTAGCTTCATGATCTTGGAGAAGCTAATTATTATCTGAGATTTTTCCAGGTTTTTTCAAATGTAAAATGGGGATAATAATTCCTAGCTCCCACAGTTGTAAAGGAGGTAAAATATGGAGAGTGCCTACTGCTGTCCCTGGCATAGGAGGCTTCTCCTCCAAACTCCTTCGAATCCCCACCTTAGTTTTAGTGAGGACAGGTAGCTTAGAATTATATTTTTAAATATATTTTCCAAAATGAAACTTATCTTAATTTATTTTTATTTTTATTTATTTTTTTGAGACAGAGTCTCCCTCTGTCGCCCAGGCTGGAGCGCAGTGGTGAAATCTCAGCTCACTGCAAGCTCCGCCTCCTGGGTTCACGCCATTCTCCCGCCTCAGTCTCCGGAGTGGCTGGGACTACAGGTGCTCGCCACCAGGCCCAGCTAATTTTTTTGTATTTTTTAGTAGAGACGGCATTTCATCGTGTTAGCCAGGATGGTCTCGATCTCCTGACCTCGTGATCCGCCCACCTCGGCCTCCCGGAGTGCTGGGATTACAGGCGTGAGCCATCGCGCCCGGCCAATTTATTTTTATTTTTATTTTTCAGGAGGGGCTGCTGGTCCCCACCCTGTCCCAACTATCTTACTTTAATTTCACTATTTAAATAAGGCAAAGAAAAATTTTGTTTGAGAGACAGGGTCTAGCTCTATTTCCCAGGCTAGAATGCAGTGGTACAATCCTAGCTGGCTGCATCACTGCAGCCTCAAACTCCTGGGCTCAACTTACCTTCCCACCTCAGTGTCTTCAGTACCTAGAGCTACAGGCACACACAGCCATGCCCGGCTAGCATTTTTTTCCCTTCCATAGAGATAAAGGTGTTACCATATTGCCCAGTCAGGTCTTGAATTCCTGGTTTAAGTGATCCTCTCACCTTGGCCTGCCAAAGTGCTGAAGCGGGTCCCCGGAAAATCTCCAACCGACATGCGCTCTGGGGTGGAGCCTCGCGAAGTTCACGCTGTTTGCAGCCAGGAGGCTTCAAACTTCCTTCACTTCCTGTGTGGAACCTGGGATTAGAATGGTCAAGCAGGAAGCGATCTAGCAGGGACTCTGGCCTAGAAAGAGTTCCTGTTAACTCCTTTTCACTCAATAAAACTCTGTCTTACTCACCATTCAAATTGTCTGCAAGCCTGAATTTTTGTGGCTGTGGGACAACGCCATCTTTAGCTTCACTGAGGAAAAGTCCTGAAACATTTTTGACCCTCAACATGGGGCTCAAGAAGCGGTGAGTGAAATGAGGACTCAAAACCTGTCACTGTTGCTCCTAAACCTTTTCATCCTCAGACTTCTGAGAGTGGGAGAAATCACGCCCGCACCCCCCATCGCTCCCCAGCCTTTTCATGGCCTTTTCTTTCCTTTTTCAGCATGAACCAGAGCAGCGACTCCCCTCCACTCTCCCCTCCCTCCCGGGCTGGGACACAGGGCCCAAGGTGCGGCGGGCAGCTGGCTGGTGTTTTTTTGCCACACGCCCGTGGAGTCTCCTCCTCCCTGGGCCAGAAAGGCCAGCTCTGACCGGCAGCGATTAAACTTGTCTCCCTGGTGAAGGAACCACTTGCATAAGAAAAAGAGGTTCTTCCCGAGACATTTTTTAAACTTTTTATCTTTCCTGTTCTCCACCCCATCAGTAGTAACTTTTAAAGTTTTTTTCCTTTTAGAAGACGCTTTACTAAACCAGCCGCCCCCTCAACCGTCACTGTTTGTATT
This sequence comes from Papio anubis, assembly GCF_008728515.1. NCBI lineage: Eukaryota > Metazoa > Chordata > Mammalia > Primates > Cercopithecidae > Papio > Papio anubis. Next base: position 119,989,667 of record NC_044978.1, on the reverse strand, counting down.
ATCTGCAAAGTTTTAGTTCTGAAATGAAGCCTTCCTCTTGTTTTACATCTTAGGGGCATTGCCTGTAACTCCTTGATAGGGCTTTGTTGAGCAATCCTGCCTAGGGAATGAGCCCGCTCTGGTTTGATAGCTGGATGTTTTCCTAGCCCTGCCTCTTAAAGAACCCCACCCGGGACTGGGTTTTCTGTGCAGTTATGTGTGTGCGTGTGTGTGTGTGTGTGTGTGTGTGATGTCTGTAAAAAGAACTCTAATTAATTTGGCCTGAAGAAAGACAAGTGCTCACATCTAATTTTTTTAAGGGAAGATAAAAGCTGTGATGCCTTTCAGTACACCTGACTTTAATCTTTGAGAAATAAAAGCAACCTTAAAGATTATTGGTAAAAAGCAGATGTCGTTAAAATGTAAATAAGTGGGCTGCATAATGCAGGTCAGATGCAAGGTTTGCTAAATGTTTTATGGTTACAAACTGCTTTTTGGGTTGTGAAAAATATGACTTGCTGGCTTCACAGCTGGTAAGGCGTGGGGTCATATGGAACTAACCACACCCTTAATTAAGAAGGCAAAACTTGGCTACAGTTAGCACACAATTAGAACAACTTACCAGGTTTTAAATTAACGTTAAAAATTCTAGGAGTTACCATTACAACATGTAATTGAGACTACTGGAAATAGATTTACATGCAAGGTGTGTAAGAACAATGTGGTTTTTAAGTAAAAGGCTATAAGGAGGCATGGAAATGTAAATTGTTGCCTAGGGTTAAAGGATTGTTTTGAGTTAGATAGGAAAAGCTGAAGGTTCAAGCAAGTGGTGCAACAATTATGGAAATTAATCTTGCAGAAGAAGTTCTTTCTGTGACCACATTAACTAAATTCAAAAGGGTTATAAAAGGTTTTTGCTTCTTTAAAATTTCTGAGTCATCATTTTGGCAAAATTGTTTATAGTAATCTGGAACGCTGTTTCATAATATCAAGTGCTTTAAACATATTTAACAGCCTTCCAAAAATCAAACTTAAGTTTCAAAATTGTCTTTCCTGACACCTGGCTTTTAGATAGTCCAGAGGGCCCCTGAGACATCCAGAAAAGAGAGGTAAACGAGATGATTTGACATGTTTAGGTAAGTGAAATTGTCAAAATGATGTTCAATCTTCTTTAGGTTATATTTTTGTGAATGATATTAATCCATGTTCCAAAACTATGTGGGATTTTCCAAAATTCTAATGTCTAAGTTATGCTACCAATATAATTAAGGTTGTTAGGTTAACTTATTGTAAACCACAGAGAAAACCAAACTCCTTTGTCAGTTGTGTTTCTAAATGTAACTACCCTGGACATTTTGCTATTCACAGACAATTGTTGTCTTGTTTTAATCCTTTTCAAGAGATGATTTATAAGCCATAGAACTTTAACAGGTGCTCTCAAATACAGGCTTGTGATAACTTTGGAGATTGTGACATTGGAATAAAGGAAAATGTACAGAACTCATGAAGAGCTGAAATGTTCATGAATATCAACCAAAGCAAGAATTAACTGAATGAACGGAACTCAGAAAACTAAAGCAAATCTTTTTGACTTTTGCTTGGAATATTGCTCATCCTTGTTTTGTTTCTCAGAGTCAAGGAAACTTATTTTGAACTATTTATGGCCTTTAATAATTAAGCAAAGTACACTTCTGTAACCAAAATTTGGAGCATGTTTGTTTCTCTCTGTTTCCTCTAAAATTTGAAAACTATCTGTGAGTATTCGTGACTTACGGCAATATAGTTGTTTACATCAGTGCAATAAGAATCCATTTCTCTCTTGCAACAGGACACAATTGGAAAAACTGGTTACTTTACCAAGTCTTTGACTGGAAGGGTATGCTTTACTTTAAGGAGTCAAACTTGATTTGCAGCGCCGATAAAAGCCCAGTGGGGAAACTGGCCTCATACCCTTGTTTACGCAGTGCCTGCACAGGGTTCCTATGGTCAGTAAAGAATGCCACTTTTAACAGGTCCAGGAACTCCAAGTTTATCTTGGAACCGTAAGAGGAGAGGATCACCAAACTCACAGGTATTTGAGGATAAACCCATGGCTGGGCTCAGCTTTAAAAGGTCTTATCTGATTCCTTGTGGAACAAACTTCCATCAAAGCCAATCCAAAAGGCCTATGCAGAAATAATAATTCTTGCTGTATTTTATGCAAATAATCAGGCCAAGTATACAACTGTAAAGTCTATTTTGCAAACAACTCAGTCCTATCATGATTTGTTTGTTTGTTTTTAACAAAAATGAGGACTGGCGAATGAGAAATCATGTTTCAAAACCTATCATATATTTGTCATTACATTATGAACTCACTAATTGTTTTTAAGTTTTTACCTACATTTTAAGACTAATCCTGCTCATTCCTGTCTACCAACCAGCAGTCTCCAACTGCAGCTCAGAAAGAATAAGAGGGATGGGTAATGTGAAAATCTGGATCAATATTCTAGTTCTGAGGAATTATCCTGCAAACCCTGCCAGGTGATGGGAATAAATAGGATGCCCATCACTTGGACGTTTCCTTTTGGGAAAATAAGACCAAGGGAGCTAACCAAAGCCAAGCATCATCCACCCAAATCTAAGTAAGTGTAACTTTAGCTATCAGTTATCTGGGTGTGTCACAAGACATCCTTTCTTCTCCCTTATTGGAGGAGGACTCAGTTCTACAGTTTCACCTTAGCATTCAGCTTATGATAAGGAGTCCATGCAACTCCCCTGAGACACATTTTTGTCCCAAACTTAATTCCAAGCTTTGGGTCAAAGCCCTGGGAAAGAAAACTGGATCTAAGGGATCCAGAGGCAGACAACAACAGCAGTTAAAAGGCATGGCGCAGGTGAGCATGGCTGATTTCTGCCAATTAAGCCAAGCCCAAGCTTCCTGTTTCATGGATAAAGGCTACGTTAGTATCCATGGCATAAATGAGGTCTAGGGAATTCAAGGCTACTGACAGTAAGGGAGATAGGGTATATGTGGGTAAGAGTGGATGATTTTCATCCCCTAGACCCCCTGCTTCATGAGTGTAAGTTGTTTTAACACCCATGGTGCTGACTGCCAAGGTTGTCAGGACTCGGGGACAGAAGGACAGAAGAAGGAAAGAGGATGACCCCAGGTATCTACTAGGAAGAGAAGGGAAGCTTCCAACTGAACTTTGTAATAATTTTACTGGGCATAAACTCTCTTGAGCAGAATCCAGGCATTGAACAGGAACTGCTGCAGAAAGGAGCACAGGAGCCATGGCCCATCGTATGGACAGACAGGGAGGGGCAGGTGAGGCCTGAAAGTCATGCTTGCTTTCTCAGCAGGGAAGCTTATAGCCTGGGGCAAGGTCTGAGTTCTCCCACAGGCTTCCTGGAGATTAATTTGCCACTGTTAGGAGGGCACAGAGGGAGCAAGACCAGCCTCACCAACTGTGTGCGAGTTGGGTTAGGCCTATTGTTACTGGCTTTCCCCCACTTTCTTAGTGACAGAGGTGGCCATAATCCCCTCTGGAACATAACCCCATTGGCCCAAAAACCACCCTGCATCCCCTACAGTGGCCACAGCAAGCCTTGCCCAAGGAGAGTCTGAGTTCAGACTTGTCTAACCCTGCACCCACCTCCTGGTTTTTCTCTACCCATCCCAACAGCCAATCACAAAAGACATAAACTTTTGGGAGCTTCATGGCCCTGACCATTACCTGAGAACCCCAAATATGTATCCTGGCCAACTTAGGGCAAGCTAATATCCCCATTCTACTATACTAGCTGGTGCTCTCTTGAAAGCACCACCTCCTGGCTGGAGGCCATCCAACTCGGGACATTATAGCAATTAATGACAGAATAACCCTGCTCCAAGGGAGGAGAAAACAACACCTAATTCCACTGCCTGCAACATCCTGGCTAACCAGAGGGCCTGGGTCTGTCCACATAAAAACTTCACTGCTAGCATAACTAGCATTCAAGAAAGCCAGCACACTAAACATATCTACAACCAAGGACTCTCACAGAGTCTACTTCACTCCCCTGACACCTCCATCAGAGCAGGTGCTGGTATGCACAGCTGGGAAACCTGAAGACAGATCACATCATAGGAATCAGGTATTTCTCAGCACCAGCCTGGAGCCTGGAGCCCCACTGGGTGACTAGACCCAGAAGAGCAATAATAATCATTCAGTTCAGCTCCCAGAAAGCCACATCCCTAGGGGAAGGGAGAGCATACCACATCAAGGGATCATCTTGTAGGACAGAAGAATCTGAACAGCGGCCTTGCGTTCCAGCTTTTTCCACTGAAACAGTCTACCCAAATGAGAAGGAATCAGAAAAGTAATTCTGGTAATATGACAAAACAAGGTTCTATAACACCCCACAAAAGACCACACTAGCTCCCTAGCAATGGATCCAAACCAAGAAAATCATCTCTGAACTGCCAGATGAAAAAGTCAGAAGGTTGATTATTAAGGCTACTCAAGGAGATACCAGAGAAAAGTGAAAACTAACGTAAAGAAATTTAAAAAACAATACAGGATATGGATGAACAATTTTGCAGAGAAACAGACGTCATAAAGAAAAAACAATCACAACTTCTGGAAATCAAAGACACACTTAGAAAAATATAAAGTGCACTGGAAAGTGTCAAGAATAGACTAGAACAAGTAGAAGAATTTCAGAGCTTAAAAGCAAAGCTTTTGAATTAACCCAATCTGACAGAGACAAAGAAAAAATAATTTAAAAATGAATAAAGCTTCTATGAAATTAGGGATTATGTTAAACAGCCAACCCTAAGAATAATTGGTGTTCCTGTGGAACAAGAGAAATCTAAAAGTTTGGAAAATTTATTTGAGGGATTCCTTGGCCTTGCTGGAGATCCTGATATCCAAATACAAGAAGCTCAAGGAACACCCAGGAAATTCATCACAAAAAGATCATTACCTGGGCACATAGTCATCAAGTTATCTAACATCAAGATGAAGGAAAGGATCTTAAGAGCTATGAGGCAAAAGCATCATGTAACCTATAAAGGAAAATCTATCAGATTAATAGCAGATTTCTCAACAGAATCTCTACAAGCCAGAAGGGATTGGGGTAGTGTCTTTAGCCTCCTTAAGCAAAATAATTGGCAGCCAAGAATAGTTTATCCAGTAAAACTAAACTTCATAAATAAATAAGAGACAAAGTATTTTTCAGACAAATAAATGCTGAGACTAATTTGCCACAAGCCAGCACTACAAGAAATGCTAAATGGAATTCTAATTTTTTTTCTTTTTTTAGATGGAGGCTTACTCCATCACCCAGGCTGGAGTGCAGCGGCACAATCTCAGCTCACTGTAACCTCCACCTTCCGGGTTCAAGTGATTCTCCTGCCTCCACCTCCTGAGTAGCTGGGATTACAGGCACACACTACCACGCCCAGCTAATTTTTGTATTGTAGTAGAGATGGCGTTTCACCATGTTGGCCAGGCTGGTCTCTTAACTCCTGACCTCAAATGATCTGCCCCCACTTCGGCCTCCCCAAGTGCTGGGATTACAGGTGTGAGCCACCGCACCCAGCTGGGATTCTAAATCTTGAAATAAAACCTCAAAGCAGACAAAATAGAACCTCCTTAAAGCATAATTCTCTCAGGGCCTATAAAACAACAACACAACGAAAAAACAAAAATGGTATTCAGGCACCAACTAGCACAATGAATAAAAAAGTACCTTACATCTCAATACTAAAGTTAAATGTAAATGGCCTAAATGCTCCACGTAAAAGATACACAATGGCAGAATGGATAAAAATCAAGCAACCCATTGGGAGTTATACCTGATGTAAATGACGAGTTGATGGGTGCAGCACACCAACAAGGCACAAGTATACATATGTAACAAACCTGCACGTTATGCACATGTACCCTACAACTTACAGTATAATAATAATAAATAAATTTAAAAAAAAAAAAAAAAAAAAATCAAGCAACCAGGTATCTGCTATCTTCAAGAGACTCACCTAATGCAGAAGAATTCATGTAAATTTAATGTAACGGGCTAGAAAAAGATATTCCAGGCAAATGAACACCAAAAGCAAACAGGAATAGCTATTCTTATATCAGACAAAACAGACTTTAAAGCAACAACAGTTTAAAAAGACAAAGAGGCGGCACATTATATAATGACAAGAGGATCAGTCCAACAGGAAAATACCACAATCCTAAATATATATTCACCTAACACTGGAGCTCCCAAATTTATAAAATATGTATTACTAGACCTAAGAAATGAGATAGATGGTAATTCAATAATAGTGGGGGACTTCAATACTCCACCGACTGCACTAGACAGATCATCAAGACAGAAAGTCAACAAAGACTCAGAAATCTCCACTAAAGAACTTTTCCATGCAACCAGACACCACCTGTTCCCCAAAAACTACTGAAATAAAAAATAACTAAATAAAAGAACAAAAATTAGCTGGGCCTAGTGGTGTGCATCTAACTGAAGTCCCAGTTACTTGGAAGGCTGACCTGGGAGAATTGCTTGAGTCTGGGAGGCAGAGGTTGCAGTGAACCGAGATCATGCCACTGCACTCTGCCTGAGTGACAGAGAGAGATCCTGTCTCAATAAAATAAAAAAAGCATTTTTTAAAAAAAGTTATAATTGTAAATTCTTTCTCTGCCCTTTTAAGATGTATGTAAAGCTTCTTAAAAGCTTTAAAAAAGTCTCTGCCACCTTTACAACACAGGAATGTTTTTCTTAAGGACTTGGGAGTGAACCCTTTGAAGTGTAATCATCAAGAAAGACAGCCCCTCCTCTCTCCATTTCTGTGGGAGGCCAGGAGCCTAACTCTAAGGTGCCTGGCTCTAAGTTGCAAAACTACCTCCTTCATAAAGATATGAGAAGTTTTATTTTTCCTTTGGATAAAGGCAATAACACAGATGGCCATCACAATTATCCAGTGAATTTAGGATGAACTATGTGTGACAATGGTGCTGTCAAGTCCTCTTGCCTGAAAACGTGTATGTAATGGACTGTATCTGCCTAGATATAGAAAAGGGTAAGATTTCTTTCTGATTTTGCAATCTACAATCTCTTTAGCAGATTACCTGTGATGCAAGTCACATTCTGGTTTAATACCTATCCAATAATAAATTGTCTTTCCCTTCTGTGTTTGTGGGGAGGTCTCCTGGTTTGGCAGGATATTTTATTTTTAATTACATTCCCCCAACATCATCAGAACCTGGGGAGACAGGGCATGACTGTGTCACACATCCCTCAGGGGTAGGGGTAGCAGTCCAAAGATCAAGCCTGAATGTCCCAAGACATACTGATCTTCAGTAGTCCAGGGAGATCCTGAGGGTGGAAAGCAGGCCAGGGACACTCTCCTTTTAGTGAGGTGGAGTCAGAGTGGAGAGTCCAAATACCAATTATGAGGTCCCTTGAAGGAGGGTTATGGGAAAGCATGGTTGTGACCGGGCCTTGAGGGACTATGGGCTAACCTGCTATGCTTCTCACACTTTACTCATGGGTCATAGGTTGTTCTTGTTCAAATGCAAATTTTGTTCAATTGGCCCAGACCAGGGCCTGAGAGTCTCTATCTCTAACAAGCTCCTAGCTGGTTCCAACGCAATGTCTTGGGATCACACTTTGAGTAGCAAGGGATTAGAGGAAGAGAGTGGTGATAATGAAGACAGCTGTGATAATATTATCATGCACATCATATTCTGATTCTGATTCTGAATTATACAGGATCCTGCTATCTTCTGACAGTACCCAGCCAAATTTTGACTTCTGGCTAAGTAGGACCCAATAAGGGGTGGGCTGCCATAGCATTCCCCAGGATGCAGATTACCCAAAACTCACTGGAAATTTACCAAGGAGACAATTCTGTCTCCCAAAGCCTTCCACAGGCCAAGCACTCTATGTGTTTGGAGGGAACACTTGGTTAAGCCACTTGCAGAAATGAGCTGAGGTTAAAATAAAGTACTTCCAAGGAGGGTAGTTTTCATTAACACCTGGAGGACTGTTTTACTGAACAGTGTACAAACATGCCCCCAGAGCTGGACTGACAAGGGTTGACATCTGCCACCAGCCGCCACCTTTGATATTGAACAATTATATGGCTTTGAAGAGGTGTGAAATTATCATTAGTCTGATGCATCCACCTGTCAAGGTCTGATCCTGTCAGAGAATTCTTACACCTACATGGTCCATTCCCATGCACGAGGCTTCACCTGGGCCTCTTCCCACCTGCCTTTCTTCTGAGCTTCAGCTTGGAACTCTTGCCTGGCCAAGACTTAAACTAGGCACTCAGCTGGGGCTTACTAGTCCTCCGTAGTAGAAATATCCATGACCAGGGTCTTCTTCCCCTACCCAGACCTTTGAAAAATTAATAGATGTGAAGTCCTTAGAACAGAGCTTGGCATATAGCAAGTAATATTTACCTTTTGCTAAGACAGAGTAAATAGAGTTTGAGAGAACTTCAATAGTGACAAGCAAAGGATGGGTTTGTGCTGTTGACTCTGAAAGAATGTGAAGGACCAAAACCCTCCTCTGGCGATTACCTGGAACTTGAGAGGCTCCTCTAGGATAGGGCTGGTGGAAGCAGCGGAGAGAAAAGGACTAAGGAGAAGACAGGAAAAAGGCCGTGCATGGTGACTCACGCCTGTAATCCCAGCACTTTGGGAGGCCGAGGCAGGTGGATCACCTGCGGTCAGGAGTTTGAGACTGGCCTAGCCAATATGGTGAAACCCCATCTCTACTAAAAAATACAAAAATTAGCTGGGTGTGGTGGCTCACGCCTATAGTCCCAGCTACTGGGGGGGCTGAGGCACAAGGATTGCTTGAACCCAGGAGACGAAAGTTGCAGTGAGCTGAGATCACACCACTGCACTCCAGTCTGGGCAACAGAGTGAGACTTGGTCTCAAAAAAAAAAAAAGATAGGAAAGATGATGCCCAGATATTCATGAATTGGACACTGGAAGGATTGGAGACTGAATTTAGAAGTATTATTTTGTACCACTGAATATTAAGATTTTTCTTCAGATAAAGGATTGGGCCTGCCCAGCCTCCCTGAAATTCTGTGTAGTCCTCATTCTTAAATGTGCAGTTTCCTTTTGTTGTTTAATATAGAGATATTAGTACACCAGGTGGATCTCTTCATGGTAGTCACCTGTTGTTACAGAGTTTGGGATGAATTCCACAACATCATGTGGCATAGATTAAGGAATATGCATTTTTTTCCTTTGATTTTTATTTTAGGTTCAGGTGGTACATGTGCAAGTTTGTTACACAGGTAAGCTGCGTGTGGCTGAGGTTTGGTGTGTGAAGGATCCTGTCACCAAGGTAGTGAGCATGATACCCAATAGGTAGGTTTTCAACCCACACTCCTCACCCACATCCCCCTTCAAGTAGTCTCCAGTGTCAATTGTTCCTGTCTTTGTGTCTGTGCATGTTTGATGCTTAGCTTTTTAGCTCATAAGTGATAACACGTATTTTGTTTTCTGTTCTTGCATTAGTTGGCTTAGAATAATAGGGAATAGGCCGGGTATGGTGGCTCACGCCTATAATCCCAGCACTTTGGGAAGCCGAGGTGGGCGGATCACAGGTCAGGAGTTCAAGACCAGCCTGGCCAACGTGATGAAACCCTGTCTCTGCTAAAAATACAAAAAATTAGCCAGACGTGGTGCCAGGCCCCTGTAATCCCAGCTACTCAGGAGGCTGAGGCAGGAGAACCGCTTGAACCCAGGAGGCAGAGGTTGCAGTGAGCTGAGATTCTACCACTGCACCCCAGTCTGGGCAACAAGAGCGAAACTTCATCTCCACGCCGCCCCCCCGCTCCTGCCAAAAAAAGAGGAATAATGGGGAATAGGCTTTAGAGGGGAAAAGAAAAACTCCCCAGGCCAGGACCAGTGAGGCAGTGATCGCCCAAGCTTACCATCAGTGAAGCAGGTGAAGGCTGCTGGGCTGTATGGTTCTGTTCCAGAGGAGAAAGCCTGTCCCCTTCCCCTGCAACAATGGGTTTTTCTTCCTGTGGACAGGTATGTGAAACTGGCCTTGTTCGTAAGGGAATATATAGATTGCATGGTGCCAGGCAGTCTGGATTTAGGGAGCTGACTCTACAGGAGTTGATTAGGAATCAACTAGGGACCTTGGGGCCTGTGAGTTGTACAGTTTCCCATGGGGAAATAAAGAGGACCAGAAGGAAGCTGCCATCCCCAGGGGAAGTTGAGTGCGTGTGCTGTCTCTGCTAAGAGAATGAAGAAGCCCCTGTGGTCCCAGCTGACCCCAGGTGAGCACCTGGAGGCATTCTTTACAATCTTTCTTCTTATGTAACGGAAAATGCACCTATGACTGGTTATGCCTTTTATTTCTCCCTGGGTAAAAAACTGCCAGAACTTTCTAGAATTCTTTTCCCATCACTGATTTTTAAAAAGATCATATTCTAAGAGGGACCATTACTCACATCAGAAATGGCAGATGAGAAAGAAAAGAAGTCTGCACTGTAGTAGCGTGTATCAGGACTTCATTCTTTAAGAGACAGGATCTAGCTCTGTCACAGGCTGGAGTACAGTGGCACAATGATAGCTCACTGCAGCCTTGAACTCCTGGACTCGAGGAATCCTCCTATCTCACCTTATAAGTAAGCTGGGACTATAGGTGCATGCCACCATGCCCATCTAATTTTTAATTTTTTTTGTAGAGATAGGGTCTTGCTATGATGCCCAGGCTAGTCTTGAACTCCTGGCCCCAAGCAATCCTCCTGCCTCAGTCTCCCAAAATACTGGGACTACAGGTATGAGCCACCACATCCAGCCTATTTCTTTCCTTTTTATAACTGAATAGTATTTTCCATTGTATGTATATAACATATTTTGTGTATCTATTATTGTCTGATTACATATGGGTTGGTTCCACCTTTTGACTATTGTGAACAATGCTGCTATGAACACTGGTTTACGAGTATTTGTTTGAGTACCTGTCTTCAATTTTGGGGGTTAGATACCTAGGAAGACAGTTGCTAGGTCATACGATAATTCTGTTTAACTTTTTGAAGAACTGTGATTTGCATCTCTATCTCCTCTGGTTTGATTCAAAATGGAGGAAACAGTGCTGCTTAAGATAGCTTGCAGTGCGGTTGAAGCAATCACTACTCATTAATATTCTGAAACATTTTACATTGACACTAATAAGAAATAGTATTTATTTATGAAAGAACTGGAAATGCTTACAACTGTTGTAAAGTTAACTGAATAGCAGTCTTCTCTGAGGTTTGATGAGTATAGGAGGCTTCTGGGTAATCATTTCAGAGTCTCAGGATATGTCGTGAGTGCAGTGGTTAGGAGTCATGTGGGGACCAGGTTAGTGGTGAGGGGTGGGCTTATTTTTACCCTTTCCATAGTCTAATATCTAAGCCCCCACTTCACCATTCTACCACTGCACCCCTATCTCTGGCCAAATATCTTCTCCCCACCACTCCAGGCTGACAAAGTCTGCCTCTACCCTCAGATAGTCCCGTCTTCATTCTCCATCCCCCCTTTCTCCCCTGAGAAAGAGATGCTGAGTAAACCTGGCTTTCTCGTTTATACAGCTTCTCCCCATGGAACACATCATTAAAGAATAACTGTGACCTCTCGTGTTGTTTATTTAGCCCTGATTTCACAACATGCAGGAAATCAGACAGCCTTGATATTTCATAATATGCTGGCTTTGCCACACTGACCTTAAACCCAACCCAAGCTTCATTTGCTTCTAGAAAGTACCATTAAAGTACCTCAAGTGAGAACAGATTAGAATACATTTCATGTCAGAATATACATTGGATATAGCCGGGTGCGGTGGCTCAAGCCTGTAATCCCAGCACTTTGGGAGGCCGAGACGGGCGGATCACGAGGTCAGGAGTTCGAGACCATCCTGGCTAACACGGTGAAACCCCGTCTCTACTAAAAAATACAAAAAACTAGCCGGGCGAGGTGGTGGGTGCCTGTAGTCCCAGCTACTCGGGAGGCTGAGGCAGGAGAATGGCGTAAAAACCTGGGAGGCGGAGCTTGCAATGAGCTGAGATCCGGCCATTGCACTCCAGCCTGGGCGACACAGCGAGACTCCGTCTCAAAAAAAAAAAAAAAAAAAAAAAAAAAAAAAAGAATATACATTGGATATATTGGAAAGTATATTTTTGGCCACCAGACTGGCAACTCCTTCCAGGCCCCCCATTCTAGTTCAACATCAGGTTCAGGCAGAGGCATTCCCTCTCACACACACTAATTCCAACCTTTGCCCCTCCTGGATGCCCAAGTCACCATGAGTATTCCAATGCCATAGCTTTTTTTTTTTTGCAATTTTCACTGCTTTCCTTTTACTCTCAATAAGCATGAGGCCAGAAGTCCCAAGCAGTGGCTAAGGGATTAAGAGTCTGGCTAAAGCATCTGACTGACTTGGGTTTAGTAATACCTTTGCTTCCTACTGGCCAGTAACATTGGACTACTTAGTCAACCTCTGTGTGCCTCAGTTTCCTTATCCTTAAATAAAGATAGAATGTTTACATCATAGGGCATTGTGAGGAGTAAATGAAGTAATGGAAGCCCACTGTCTAGCATAGTGCTTGGCATATGTACAAGTAGCAGATAACATTGCTGACATATTCACCCTTTCTGCCCACTATATTTTTCTCCTCTTTGCTCTCCTGACTCCTCGCCCTCCAACCACACATTCTATTAGACAACACTACGCTTGTGTTTTCAGGAAAGGGAAGAGAAGAAGGCGAATAGGATATCTCCTCCTAGTTCTGTGTTTCAAAAAGTCTGCATTCTTAGGGGAACAAAAAGGAAAATAAGAATTTGAAGAGGGGAGTTCTCATTTTCCCATAACCCAAAACAAAATAAAAACCAAACCAAACCAAAACAAACTGGAAAAGGCTCCCCTAGTTGGGGGTGCAAAGATGACAAGGAGGAAGCCCTGAGGGCTTCTTGATCGGAAGAGGCAGCAGACAGGGGCATGGGTAACTTTACAGAGATTCCCGGTGGCCTGGCACAGGTGCCTGTGATACAATATAAATCATATATGAGCTCTCCTCTGGGATCTGTAAGCCTATCTGCATAAAGCAGTTCTGTAATGTAAGAACTTTGGGATGATAGGTAGGGGAGGAGAGAGGAGAGAGTAATTTTTTCTCATGGATCCTGTATTGCTCAGGATTTAGGATGCTCTACAAACATTTGGGAGTAACATATGTCAAATCACTAGGGTGTGATGGTACATTTTATAGATCACCTTCAATAAGAAGAAAGCCAAGACTTTTAGAAGTATCTTGGAGCCTGACCTATCCCAAAGTAGGCAAGGCCTAGGGCCATTTCCACTCATTTTTAGGCACCTGGAATATTAAAATGATCAATAAGTGATAAAAATACTGTTTCTGTTATTTCTCATGGCATAACAAACCACCCCAAAACTTAGTAGCTTGATATACAGCCATTCATTTGCTCACAATTCCGCAGTTTGGACAGGACTCAGCAGGGACAGCTCATTATCTCTGTTCTGTGGGACATGAGGTTGTATTCATCTGGAAACTTGGTTGGAGTTGTGACATCCATGTAGCCTCTCATTCTCCAGTGTCCCTCCCCACACGGTCTCTTATCATTCAGTGGTCTAATCTGAGCTTCTGACATGGCAGTTGGGTCCCAAGAAGGCAAACGAAGAAGCTGCCAGATCTAAACCTGACACTGGCACATATGGGTTCTGTCATATTCTACTGGTCAAAGCAGGTCACAGGGCCAGCCCAGATTAAAGGGAGGAAACAGACTCCACCTTTGACGTGAAGAGCAGCATGAGCCTACAAAAACAGGAAGAATTGTTGGTAGTCCTGTTTGGAGATTATCTACCATACAGGGTTATAAACATTGTGACGTATTTTTTGTTTTATTTTATTGAGATAGGGTCTCACTCTGTGGCCCAGGCTGGAGTGCAGTGACACAATCACTGCTCACTGCAGCCTTGACCTTCTGGGCTCAAGTGATCTTCCCACCTCAGCCTCTCGAGTAGCTGGGACCATAAGCAGGTGCAACCATGCCCTGCTAATTTTTTTATTTTTTTGTAGAGATGAAGTCTTGCTACATTGCCCTGACTGATCTCAAACTCCTGGGCTCAAGTGATTCTCCTGCCTTGGCTTCCCAAAATGCTGGGATTACAGGCATGAGTCACCGTGCCCTGCCTGTTGTGTATTTTAAATGTTTATATTTAACACATTAACACTTTGAACATAAAAATATATAATGACTACATCATTAAACTCGTTTGAGTATAGTATCGACATTCTAAATTTAAAGTAGAGCCCAAAGAGCCCTCTTGCTTCCCCATGATAGCCCTTAGAGTCTGTGAAGAAAGCTCTTTTTCTAAGTCCTGAATGACTGCATAATTTCAACAGGCACCAGTAATCATTCATTAAGTGTACTTGTTCTTCTCAGATAAAGTCTTCTGATTTTAGGTATAGAGAGGTCACCGTTTCTCCTTGCCACAGCATCAGCCTCATTTTCCACCCTTGTCTGTTTGTGTTGCTGTAACAACACCTGAGATTGGGGAGTGAAAAGAGGTTTATTTGGCTCATGTTCCTGCCGGCTGGACAAGACGCACGGCACAGGTATCTGCATTGGGTGAGGGCCTCAGGCTGCTTCCACTCATGGGAAGGCAGAAAGGGAGCACACATGTGTGAGGCACATAGGCAGAGAGGAAGCTAGAGAGAGAAAGAGGAGGTGCCAGCTCTTTTCAACAACCGGCTCTCTGACAACTCACTCATGCCTGAGGGAGGGCATTAATACATTCATGAACAATCTCTCCTCAGGACCCAAACACCTCCCATTGGGTCCCACCTACAACACTGGGGATCAAATTTCAACATGAGATTTGGAGGGAACACAAATCCAACATAGCAGAGAAGTCACCAGGAAGATTCCTGATTGTCTCCCTGCCCTGGCATCAGCCTCCTCATCTAAATGCTGGGAGCAGTAACCCCTTCCCAAGCCGTCTGCCCCTCCAGAGTGTGTTCAGGGTTATTAGTGCCTGGCAAGCAGGGGCTACTCCCTGGATGAGAGGGCAAAGTCTCACCTGTAGGGTGAGATGATCCTGTGGCAATAAACTAACAATGCCAATTAGCCGTGTAGACATGTCCTGTAGATCAGAAATGAGGAGGAAGTCCCACAGGGCATTGAGAAACTTAAATCTGGATTTTGGGGCTTTGTATCAAAAGCTTCTGCACGTAGCTGTGGGTAGAGAAGATGGAACTGAACAGAAAGATAGCCAGGCCAGCTGCTGAAAAGCTGTGCCAGCCTCTGTGATAAGACAGAGTTTACTGTGGGATCACAGACTGCTATTTTGGGACTATACATTATTTTCTTAAAAGCTGTTTATATTTTCTGTAATTAGGTCCTTTTTGTTTTATGTTTGTCTTATGTTTAAAAAAATGCTAGTTTGGTCTCAGCTGTGTTAAGAAGAACCAAGTTAGAGGTTTTCATTCGGCTTGTCCAGAGTGTTAAAGGGGAAGCGGCTTACTAACCACCTGACATAGTGGAAACAGAGTGAGATCCTCAGAGGGAAGGTAAACTGAGGGCAACTTGAGCTTAAGCCCTTGTTTAGAAACTCTCCCACAAGTGATACGTTTATCAAATCTGTCTCCATCTCTCCATCCCCACAGTCTGTTACTGTCCTGGTGGCCCAGACAAGAGACAAGAAGGGACCTCAATGAACAATAAAAAGGAAGAGTACCCTGGGATTGGTGGTTCAGGGGTGGAAGGGGTGGGTACTGACTGTAGCAGTCAGAGAGTAGGGGGTGGAAGTCCAATGTGAACATGAATTTCTGAGTGCCAAAGTACCCAGGCAGGCAAGTTACGAAATACTTTTTTTCTAGTTAGGGAAGGAGAAGACATATAGATTACAGGAGGACTTCAACCAATGCCTAGGTAGGGGACATCTGAGGGTTAGTGGGCTAGCATTGCTTCTTAAGCAAACTGGGCCACAGAGCAGAGTTAACGTAACTAACTGGAACTTAACAGCAGAGAAGACGTAGGATTGGGGGAAGAGAAAGGCTGCCGATTGTGGACACCTGAGGGCTGCAGACCACTCACCCATGAGGCTGGGGACAGTTGAATCATTCAGGACCCCACCAGGTTCTATTTGAACACAGGACTGGTCCTCTGGGGCTGCTGCTTGAAGAGCTTTGGTAGCTGCAAAATGTCCCACCTTCAGTCCTGCCCTCACCATCTGCTCCAGTTATCTACTGAGTAACATACCACACCAACACTCAGTGGCTTAAACAACAACAATCCTTTATTTTGCATTTTAAGCAGGGCTCAGCAGGGACCACTCACCTCCGCTCTATAATGTCTAGGGCCTGTGACTCAAAAGGCTAGGGACAGCTGGGGACTGGTGGGACATTTCTCTTCCTACAGACTCAAGGCTTCTCCCCGGAGTCTTTCCCATGTTCTCTGCAGCAGTCTCTGGGCAGCTGAACTTAGGGGTGACTTAAGGCTCCAAGAGCAAGGATTTTCAGAGGCCCCGGCAGAAGTTGCAAGGCATTTATGATCTAGCTTCAGAAGTTCCAGGATATGGTCATTTCCACTGTATTCCATTGGTTTAACAAATTGTTAAAACCTGCCCAAATTCAAAGCGAGAAAGTATAGACCCTACCTCTCAACAGAAGGAGTAACAAATAATTTGCCACCATTTTTAAACCATCATGCTATTTCGCCAGCTCCTCAACAAAGCCTCCTAACTGATTTGCTGTCCCCAGATTCTCATTAGTAACAGATTGGGAGGCAGCAATGCACAGAGTACAAAAAAGTGAGGGTTTTGGAGGCCAACAGCCAGCCCTACATCCCGGTTCAGGAAGGATCCACCACTCAGTAACCGGTTGAGCTTGTTAGGTTACTTAACTCAGAGCCCCAGTGTTCTTGAGTGTAAAATGAGGATAATACACTATAGTTGCCAAGAAAATGTACTTCTTCGGTCTTGCAGTGTAGACAGCATAACTGACCAATGGCTCCACCTCAACTGCTGAGCTCTGCTGAAATCCATCCCCTGATATTTATCCCCAGGTTGCTGCAAAGGCCAGCTTCCTAAGGCTGATCCCAGCTCATGACTGAGCACAACAGGGATACTAAGGCAGGCCTCTTTCTGGGAGATGCCAGACTTCTGGGACAAGCCCATTTGGCTAAATGACCTTGCTGAACTTTTTAGACATGAACTGTATATAGTATCAAATGCTTCCTTCCACCCAACCTTCCTTCCCTGCTTGCCTCTTTCCTTCACCAGGAGCACACCTGCATCCCAGGTCCAGATCCCTGTTTTCCCTCAAAACTCTCTTGCATAGTACCCCCATCTGGGACTGTTTCTGGAGGGCTGGGACAAACACAACCTCCTATTCATAGGACTGCCAAGGTTATTAAATGAGTAGAACTGTGCAAAGAACCTAGTAAAGGGCTGGCATAGAAGAAACACTCATTTAACTAACACTTCTTGAGTCCTGGCTGTGTGTAGGTCTTGGTCCTGGGTGTCTGGGCCACGATAGTGAGCAAAGCAGGCAAGAACACCAGCGCTGCGTGCTTTAAGCTCCTTCCCAACTTCCACCTCTTCAACAGGATAGGAGCCCTTCAAAGTCTGACTCCTTGGGGCCTCAACACCTCCGACTCCACACCCTGAACACCTGAGCCTACAGTCAAAAGGAACTTCCTTCTTGCTTCCTACAGGTTTTGCTCTTTCACCCCCAATGCCTTTGCCCACCTTTCCTTCTTCGTGAAATGCCTTCTCCTCCCTTTTTTGCACATCTTCCTTTCTTGCACATGCCCCTTACGTGACAAACTTTTATGCCTCCCCCAGGCCCCAGTTCAATGTGAGGGCCCTAGGTCATCCAGGCAGAACGTGCTTGCTGGCATGATCGCAGCAGGCACCTAGTAGAAGCACTTGTTACATTGTGTTCTAATTGCGGTAACAGTGTCCCTGCTAACTTGAGAGCGCCTCTAGAGCGAAGGAATGTCCCAACCACCTTGAATCCCCCGCGCGTGGCCCATAGGAGGCCCTCAGACCTATCTGCGGAACGAGTAAATGAATGTGTGAACCGGGTTCGGCGATTTCGGTGGGGCGAGCGCTGGGCCTGCGGTGCTGGGCGCTGGGAGCCGCCAGGCCGAGCCCGGCTCAGGCGCCGCAGCCACTCAGGGCCACCGGGGACCGACCGGGGAGGGCGCGGGCCGAATCACTGCAGCCGCCGCAGGGCACATGACTGCGGCCTCCGCCCCCGCCCGCCTCCCCGCGCAGTCGCCGGCGGTCGCCTCCCGGGGTTGCGGCGAACCCGGCCCGCGAACGTCACGTCCCTTCGCGCTCCCTGCACTCTGCTGAGCTGCGCTAGGCTGGCGCCGCGGCTGCAGGGCGAAGAAAACTGAAACCGAGGCCGGGCCCGTCCCTCGGTGGCCCCATCCGCCCAGTGCACCCGGGGCCGCGCTCGCCAGCTGCGCGCACGAACTGGGCGCCGGGAGGGCGCGGCGCGGAAGGGTCCCGGGTCTTCCAACGCCTTTGCGGCGGCTCCTCCCTCCTTGCAGTGGGATCCGGGGCGGGTGCGGCCCGGCCCGGCCCGGCCCGGCCCGTGAGCGGCACACAGAATGGGCCGATGCTGCTTCTACACTGCGGGGACGTTGTCCCTGCTCCTGCTGGTGACCAGCGTCACGCTGCTGGTGGCCCGGGTCTTCCAGAAGGCTGTGGACCAGAGTATCGAGAAGGTGAGGCGGGGCGGGCTGTGTGTGTTTGTGTGTGGTGGAGTCTTCCAGCACGCCCCCCCCCACCCCTGCTGCTGCATCTTGTATGGGGAAGACCTGCACTCGGGCAGAGCCTCTGCACTACAGCTCTTCTTGCGTCCTTGTCTTCCAGGGTTTGGTAGGCGAGGGTTAGGGAAGGATGGGGAAGGATGGCGCCTACTCTGTTCCCTTTACAGTAATAAGTAAGGCTATGGATCCTGACTTTTAAAAAGGCCTTCGGTTGTGTTCTGTCGTTTGCATCTCTTCACATTCCTTCCGTCTACACCCCAATCTCAGGTGAGCCCAAACTTGTTTCCCTCCCACTTCATGAAGAAACAGAACTAAATGAAAGACACCGCAGAAGAGGCAGGTTGTGTTGTCTGCTTGCTGTGGCCTTTGAAGTGGTGTGCGCCTGGGGATGAGACGTGGGTGTGCGGTCTATTGTGTTCTTGCCTTCTTGGGCTGGGCAGGGGCAATTGGTAGCTGGGCCAGTCCTTTAGGCTGGGTGACATTTCATCCATCAGTCTTTGCTGAACGCTGACTTAGTGGCTTTGTGTCTTGTACCAACAGCCTGTGTTGCTTTGTCTCACCATGAATTCTTGTTCTTCTCAAACGGCCATAATTTTCAGGCACAGATGCATTTAGATTCCCTACAAGAATCTGAACTTGTTTCTTCCTCTAGATGATTGGGCTGGAGAGCCAGTCCTTTAAGAATACTTCATCTCTTGATTTCACTAGTCATTTCATCTGCCCTTTCCCCCACGTCCACCAAGCTGTGTCAAAAGAGGAACAAGAGAGAGTTACTGGGATCATTTTTTCCTTAAGAAAGAAAAAATCACCGGAGCAGCAGCTTTTCTTGTTGGCATCCGTAACTGCACGCTTCATTTCTCCCACTGGTTTGCACTTGCTGTGGCCAGATAAAAAAGCCCAGGCCTAATCTACTTTGAATCACTGCATTCTCCAGTTAGTAAAGCTGTTTTATTCCAGGTGGCAATGGATATATTCCTTTAACTGAGTTTCCAAAAGTAATTAAGTGAGTACCTGAAATCTGGCAGTTAAAGGCAATTTTTCAAAAAGCACCATGGCAAAGCATAATGAAATTTTTAGAGTTCACATGGCCAAGGGAAGACAAGGCCCACCGTCCGAGCATCTCAAGGGTCAGTTTCCTCTCAGTACTCATGTTCAAGGAAAGAAGAAACTGAATCCTTTCTCCACTCCTGTCCATGTCCAAATCCATGGTGAGCTGTGTCTGAGGATGTAATCTCTTGCTTTGGGTGACTAGAGTTAAGCAATCCAATTATAGTCAATATGTGAGTTTTCTTATATGGCTTTGAAAGGCTGTTTCAAGGAGCCCTATAGGATGAGTGATCTTCCCCGTGCTTCCAATATAGCCAGCCCTTAGATTCTCTATGTGTCTCCATTTTTCTGGGCGAGGGGGTGGCTGTAAGGCAACTTGACTGGGGCCTGAGTTTGTGTTGGTATTTCCAAGTGGTTTTCTCCATGAGGAATGGACTCTGTTCTGATAAGTAACAGTACAGGGAAGTGGACTTTCAGAGCTGCTCAATCCCAGCTAAGGAGGACTGCACGGTGTATTGTATGAAAATAAAGGACAGGGCTAGTTTCAGTGGACAGATGTGGAAATACTGTTGTCATTAGAGGTAAGTCACACATCACTGTTTTGCTTTTTCCTGGATTACCTGTAGGGTGGTAGGTAGCATGGGATAGTGGGAAAGAATGAGGATCTTACACTCCTGGGCATGAAACCTAGCTTCCACCATGTACCAGCTGGGTGACCATGGGCTGTTTAATCTTATTTGATTCATGTTTTCCCCATCTGTAAATAGGGATAATAAGGACTAACGATCACATCCGCTTTGTCAAATAACTCTGATAACCTTAAGGTGTGATCTTTCTGGGATATAGTTAGTGCTTAATAAATGATAGCAATTTTATTTTTATTAGAAGCCACGCTAAGAAAATACATGAGATTTGGAGTCAGATTCCATATTTTCAAATCCTATTCTTGCCATTATAAGCTTTATGACTTACGTCAAGTTACTTCAGTTACCTGCTTCTCAATTTCATTGCTTGTAAAAGTGGGGATATGAGCTGTTAGCTAACTTGGGCACAGTGATGCATTTACCATGAAACTTGCAAAGTTAAGCTTTGGGTCCCTCACTTGCACAGGCCCTTCCAAAGCCCTGTACCTCATTCTGTATCCCAAATTTTCTTTTTCTTAAGAAGGGACCCACAAAACCTGTATTTGTCTCTGCATGTGTATTATTGTAGGACTAAGAATAAAGCACTTAGCATAGTATCAGGCACAGAATAGGTGATCAATATATGGCAGTCATCTTTATTGCCACTAGTATTACTATGGGAGAATTCATTCATAACGTGATTCTAATATAGTTGTAATATAATTTACTCTGATATTTCCAAT
The DNA here is from genome assembly GCF_008728515.1 of Papio anubis. Lineage (NCBI taxonomy): Eukaryota > Metazoa > Chordata > Mammalia > Primates > Cercopithecidae > Papio > Papio anubis. Next base: position 119,968,483 of record NC_044978.1, on the reverse strand, counting down.
TCTTTGTTTTTCATTTGAAGATTGTCTCTGCCCTGACTTGTCTACATCATAAAGGGGAGAGGGAAAAGGGATGAAATTCAAATGAGTAGGTGTGGGAAACTTAGTAAGATAATTCCTATCCAAAAAGTTGTCTCAAATGATAATTGTCCTTGAACCCTGCAGTGACCAGAGATGAGAGAGACTTTTAATTATGGCCAGTGATATTATATAGTAGAAGGAGCCAAGACAATTTTGTTTCATTCTTGGCCTCAGTGGTGACTGCCTTGTATTGGGCAAGGCCTGTAATTGTTTCTGCTTCAATTTTCTCATTTGCAAGACAGGCATAATAGTACTTCTCTTCTCTTTTTCCCACACCCTCTTCCTAGGGGATATTATGAGCATTAATACGGCATTTCCTTATAAGCATTTGGGCCTTCATGAAGAGAGAGCTTTGCAGAGACCCAGCAGTTCCTTTTCCTCCCTTAGGCCTGGAAAGGCAGGAGTTTATGTTACATTTCATCTGGTATCCCAGTGAACTGCCTTGACACCTGGCACAGTGCCTAAGATACATATTAAATACCTCTTGACTCACCTGTGATCATTTTAATAGAAAGAAGAGTGTCCTGAGAATCAGCAGAACTGAGTCAAACATTTTTTTTCTGTCCCTAAGGATTTCTTGGACTAAGCTGAACAAGCAGAGTGGCAAGTTATTTAATCCCTCAAAACCTCAGGATCCTCATTTTGAAAATAGGAATAATAAGGATAAGAATACCTACCTCATAGAGTTGTCACAAGAATGAAATATGATTGCTATAAAGCACCCAGCACAATGCATCACACAATGCCTGAACGTTAACGTTTGTTATGTCTTTAGCTATTATTTGTCATCTGTGAATTGAAACTTATTATACAAGTTATGGTTCCTCCTAGCTCCAAACTTCTGAGATCCTGTGACCTTTAAGAGCAGCTGTGGGGCTCAGAATATTAAGTGTGCACTCCTAATCTCTGCAGACATGCTGGCAGTTTGACTGTCTCCCAGTAATAGGGATGCAGAAGTGGCCACAGTCAGGGCTGGTCAACAAGGGATGGGCTGTCAAGGGAACCAGTGGGAGTCTAGTTTACACCTTTGACTTCCTCTTCACAGGTCAAGGCAGGACTGTAGCATTAGGTCTCAGAGATGCAATGAACACGACAAATACACTTCCCCTTCGTCTGGACCAGAGGCTTTGCGCAAGTCAGCACCAGCTGGTTTCTTTTGGGAGCCATAGCAACTTTGGAGCTGTTCTACTGAAGCCTCAAGAAGTAAACTATACGCCAGGCACGCTGGCTCATGCCTGTAATCCTAACACTTTGGGAGGCCAAGGTGGGTGGATCACAAGGTCAGGAGTTCGAGACCAGTCTGGCCAATATAGTGAAATCCTGTCTTTACTAAAAATACAAAAATTAGCTGGGCATGGTGGCGGGCGCCTGTGGTCCCAGCTACTCGGGAGACTGAGGCAGGAGAATCGCTTGAACCTGGGAGGCGGAGGTTGCAGTGAGCCAAGATGGCACCACTGAACTCCAGCCTGGGCGACAGAGCGAGACTCTGTCTCAAAAAAAAAAAAACCAAAAAAAAGAAGTAAAATGTAATCACTGATAACCAGATTGCTTTGATTAGTGACTATATGGGATTTTTTTTTTTTCTGAGACGGAATCTCGCTCTGTTGCCCAGGCTGGAGTGAGTGAAGTGGCGCGATCTCCGCTCACTGCAAGCTCCGCCCCCTGGGTTCATGCCATTCTCCTGCCTCAGCCTCCCGAGTAGCTGGGACTACAGGCGCCCGCCACTATGCCTGGCTAATTTTTTTTGTATTTTTAGTAGAGACGGGGTTTCACAGTGTTCGCCAGGATGGTCTTGATCTCCTGACCTCGTGATCCACTGGCCTCGGCCTCCCAAAGTACTGGAATTACAGGCGTGAGCCACTGCGCCCAGCCATGATCTTGTTTTTTAAAGTCAAATCAGTAAAACATCTTTATTGATGTGTATGTAAAGGCATTCAGCTATGTATAATTTTAAAGGACTCCTTCTTGCATATCTGCCTCATCTCCTGAGTTGCCTCTATTCAAAGAAGACTTATCTTAGTCTGAGATTTTTCTTGATCAGAAAAAACCAGTAAAGATATCTCAAATCTGTTATCTTACGGTCAAGGAAATTGAGGCTCTTGGAACAGAAGTGACTTATCTAAAGTCAAATGGAGAGGGAGGGGTAGAGCTAGCTGTGCCAGCTGGTCTCTTGATCCTGAACCCACTTTTCCCATCCTAAGGATGACCATACATCCCATTTGCCTGGAATAGTCCCATCTGGTTTCTGTGTACCTGTTGTTCTGGTGTAATCACTAACACCGCCTTCCCTCCAAAAGATTTCTGCTTTGGACAATAAATTCTGTGGCCATCCCTCACCTCTCATGCCACATTGTCCTTACAGACCACAATGTATCCCGCTTCTTGGCTCTCTTAAGGAGTTGAGGCCTATTCAAACTAGCTCAGGCAAGATGGGATTCTTTTTTTCTTTTTGTAAATCTGGAAGGGGAAACTCATAGAAATCAAAGGGCAAGAACCATGGCACAGTAAGGCCTCATGAGAGGACAATCGAAAGTGGAAAGTCAGCAGGAGCCAGGCACACTCTGTCTCCCACTTTTTCCTCTGCTTTCTCCAACAGGCTTCCTCTGTTTACTCAGCCTGGCTCTGTACTCATCCGGGCTTGCTCAGCCCCGCCTCGGTGTGACTTTCCAGCTGCTGACCTCTCATAGACGTCCTTCATCTCCTAGTTTCTCTTTTCCGAGTTTGTAGCGGAGCAATGTGATTGGCTCAGCACAGGAAGAAACTATAGCGCTGTAAACAGAGGCAGTGTCATTAATTTCCTTGCAAGATTCTCTAACTCCTAAGCAAAATTACCCAAGTTCTTTCCTGGCTTTTAGAAACATGATCTTGTGATATCAAAATCATATTAAGTTTCTTTCAGTGTCTTACTGATTCATGTTGACTATGAGTGCATTCCTTATTAATGATTAAGACAATACAGTAGGCTAACAGTTGTCAGCATAGTCCCTAGACTCTACGAGATGCATCTAAATCACTTACAAAGATTTAGACAATACCAGACCCCACCCCAGACCTGCTGAATCAGACTCTTTAGGAACAGAACCCAGGTTAAAGTCCTTATCATAAAATCCATTACTGGAGGCAGGTTGCTGTGGGATCGTAATCTGCAATTTTGGGAATATGCATTTTTTTAAAAGTTGTTTATATTTGTATAGTGATTATTTTAGACCATATCTTCATTCCTTAAGATGGTAATTCTAATTGAGGATATTACTACTAATAATTACTATTAATCTGCAAGTTTACATTAAAGGAAATATTATTTGGTGAGGAGGGGAAGGTTCCCGCCTGTGGAAACTACTTTGCTTTATTGTTAAATAAAATCCAAGATTTCATTCTGTCAGGCCACAGCAAAGGGGCCATCTGTTCTGCCAGACGTTTGCTTGTTTCCCAGGAAGAATCAGGAGGTGGAATTATAAGCTCATTAATGAAAACATAGGACGTTGGCCAAGTGACTAGACATTCCTGGCCATATCATCAAGATATGCACTGTCTATACACTATACACTAAGGAAGGGACCATTTTTAATCCAAGCTGGTGACTAGAAAAAACAACCAAGGGAAATAAAGACCACTTTAGGTGTTTGCTTTCTGTATCTAAAAGCACCTTTAGGTACATGCTTTGGCAGTCATTCTTTTATTTGACAAGTATTTACTGAGTGTGTACCATTTGCAAGGCAGTGTGCCAAGACCTATGGATATAACACTAAGCAAGATGCAGTCTCTACCCTTACAGATTGTATAATCCAAATTAAACTCCTGGGCCCCTCATACTCTTAAAAATTATTGAGGACCCCAAAGAACTTATGTTTCCATGGGTTATACCTATTGATATGTACAATATTAGAGATTGAAACTGATAGGTATTTTTGAGAAATGTTTAAAACAGAAGAATACACAAGCACATATTCCAATATGACATCATTACACACCATGGTAGCCTCTGGAAAACTCCACTCTACACTCAGAGAAATAATATAATTAAAAAGGCAAATGATACCTTAGTATTAAAATAGTTTTGACCTTGTGGGCCCCTCCTTAGAAGGTCTTGGGGCTCCCCAGGGGTCCTGAGATCACACTTTGAGAACTGTTCATCTCGTTTTATTTAATTAATTATTTTGATTTTTAGAATATTTTTAAAAATACATAATATCCCTGTTTCATATTCCTATAAGGCCAGTTTGGAAGCTATATTGTTAACGTTTTCAAACAACCAGGATTTTGCTTGGGGTGTCTTTCATTTACTGTGTCCTTTTGGCTTTCCGTGAGTCCAGTGTTAAAAACAGGAGTTTGGGCCATCAGTAATTCCAGTTTCACAATCTCCTGTCTTTCCCAGAATGCTGATCAAAGTAGACAAGAGCATTCATATCTCCATAATTGAATTACTCAATAATTCCCTTCTAGCCTCAGCCCTGCAGGGATTTTCAACCCGTATGAGGTAGTTTGGTATTTTAATCTAGTGTGAAACTCTCTTTGAAGGTAGAGGTCTTGTCATATTTGGTTTTGTGTCTTTTCTTACTGCCAAATGTAATGTCTTATTCACAATAGATGGTCAGTAAGTATTACTTGGATGAATAGAGAAAATAATTTCTTTGAAAATGATTTTGTTTGCATTTTGTTGTTTAATCTCACATTTTGCCCCACTTTGTAGGCCAGTGGTCACATGTTTGTCTCATGAATGATTTATACCTTTAAAATCTGGAAACTTCACCCATTGGTCCAGATTTCCAACTTCTCTTAAAACATGTGGATGTTCTTTGGTACGCGTCATACCAAGTTCTGTGTGGTAGCTATCTGGTCAGAAAAGAGGCTGACCCTTAGAAGAGACCTGCCTTCCCTGTTTCCCACTGTCTTAGTCCATTCAGGCTGCTGTCACAACATAGCATAGACTGGGTGGCTTATAAACAACAGAAATTTATTTCTTATGGTTCTGGAGGCTGGGAAGTCCAAAGCCCCGGCAGTTTTGGGGTGTGGTGAGGGCCCACTGCCTCATAGATTATGGACTTCTCACTCTAACCTCACATGGCGAATGAGCTCTCTGGGGTACCTTTTATGAGAACTAATCCCATCCGAGAGGGTTCTATGCTCATAACCTAATCACCTCGTAATCTCACCACTTTGGGGGTAAGGATATCAACAAAGGAGTTTTGAGGGGACACAAACATTCAGACCACAGCACCCACCGTCCTTTGCGCCCTTATTGGCTCCCAAGGCCCAGTGAAGGTGTCTGTTGTTGTGCATGTGCTGTTGTGTTTCTTAGAGAAATATTTCTCTGTATCTGACACTCCTTACCAAAGGAAGGAAAATGAAAGATAGCTTGAGAGGATCATGGGTTTAACAGAAATGGGAGAGGGCATGTTTCTTTGTAGAAATGAATATTGCTGCTGGGGTTTGACATGCAAACAAATGTGCAAACTCACGGCCTGTGTCACTCATTTGCCCTAGCCATCTGGCCCCTTCAGCATCTGGATTTTACACACTTTCCAGAGAGAGTGTGAGGCAGAGTGCCATTGTTACACTAATGTAGTCACTCATCGCAAGTCCCAGTTTTTTAAATTCATTTTTTAATTGACAAGTCAAAGTTATACATATTTAGGGCATGCAACATGATGTTTTGAGAGAGATATAGATATAGATATACATAGTGAAATGGCTAAATCAAGCTGTTTAACATACGCATTATCTCAATTGCTTATTTTTGTTTTGTGGTAAGAACACTTAAAATCTAATCTCAGCATTTTTCAGGTATACAGTATTTTTGGGGTTTTTTGTTTGTTTGTTTGTTTTTGTTTTTGTTTTGAGATAGGGGCTCTCTCTATCACCCAGGCTGGAGTACAGTACTGCTACCATGGCTCATTGCAGCCTTGACCTTCTGGGTTCAGGCCATCCTCCTGCTTTAACCTCTAAAGTTGCTGAAACTACAGGTGTGCACCACCATGGCAGGCTAATTTTTAAATTTTTTGTAGAGATGGGGTCTTGCTGTGTTGCCCAGGCTTGTCTGAAATTCCTGAGCTTAAGCAATCCTCCGGCCTTTGCCTCCTAAAGTCCTGGGATTACAGGCATGAGCCACTGTGCCTGGCCCAATATATTCACTGTAATCACCATGATGTATGTTAGATCTCTTGAATTGGTTTATATCAAACTGAAGTTTTGTATCCTTTGACTAACCTCTCACCAGTCCTCCCAGCCCCCACAGTTCCCATTTTAAGGATATTTTCTTTTAACACTGTGCTTCTGATAATCAATGGTAATGGAAGAGGAGACACAGAAATAGGTAGGTAAATGGAATACTATGCAGCCATAAAAAAGGATGAGTTCGTGTCCTTTGTAGGAACATGGATGCAGCTGGAAACCATCATTCTCAGCAAACTATCGCAAGAGAAGAAAACCAAATACCGTATGTTCTCACTCATAGGTGGGAGTTGAACAATGAGATCACTTGGACACAGGAAGGAGAGCATCACACACCGGGTCCTATTGTGGGGAAGGGGGAGGGGGGAGGGATAGCAGTAGGAGATATACCTAATGTAAATGACGAGTTAATGGGTGCAGCACACCAACATGACACATGTATATATATGTAACAAACTTGCACGTTGTGCACATGCACCCTAGAACTTAAAGTATTAAAAAAAAAAAAAAGAAATAGGTAGGTAATGAAAATATTACTTATTTCAAATTTGAGATATATAATCACAACCAAACAGGTTGCAAAATAATGAGACTGGCTGTGTAAGTTACACACAGAATATGTGGGCCTTGTTTCCATGACCTTATTTCTTATTTGTTCACATCTGAAAATCCTCTTTCTCTCTACCCTCCCCACTCCCCATATATGTATATATATTCCCCACCCTCTGCCCCCAATTTTCATCTGGTTCTATGTTTAAGTTTCTTTTTTTTTTTTTTTTTTTTGAGATGGAGTCTCGCTCTGTCACCCAGGCTGGAGTGTAGTGGCGTGGTTTCCACTCACTGCAAGCTCTGCCTCCTGGGTTTACTCCATTCTCCTGCCTCAGCCTCCCGAGTAGCTGGGACTACAGGCGCCCGCCACTGCACCCGGCTACTTTTTGTATTTTTAGTAGAGACGGGGTTTCACCGTGTTAGCCAGGATGGTCTCGATCTCCTGACCTCATGATCCGCCCGTCTCGGCCTCCCAAAGTGCTGGGATTACAGGCGTGAGCCACCGCGCCCAGCCTATGTTTAAGTTTCTATCTGGTAGCTGCTTTTTTCCCTTTAGGTCATCAGTTTTCAAACTTGGCTGTACATTTGTAATCACCTAGAAACTTTCAAAAATAAGTTAGTGGGTATTTTGTAGCAGGAGGTTTTTTGGGGATTGCCATTCCATCATATTGTCCTTTTTGTAATTTATAAACAAAGTAACAGTCCACCCATGAGCTAGCATTTGAATCTGAACTATCAGCACTCATTAGTTAAAACTATGACAGTTGCAAAATCAAAATGAGTTAAGCAACAGTGACATAAATAAATAAATGCCAATACATTTTTACTGAGTTAAAATAAGGTGAGGGAATAAGAGTAGAATGTTAATGGCAGTTTATTTCTTTTATGTAAACAGTGGAAATTACTTAAATTACTGCAAGAGTCTGAGTTGGGTTTGCTTCATTTCAGGGAGCAATTTTAAAAAACAAAGCAAAGCAATTTGTGTTTTGCCATTTGATGAGTTTTATTAATCTGGAGTCCAGTATGCAATTAGGCCAATACTATCCATACACAATTAGGCCAAGTTCTCCAAGTTGGTCTGCATTATCTCTGGATGAATTTAGACTGTGCAGATGGCAACGTGGATGCTTAAGTTGCGTTTAATTATTAAGTAGCACTTTACTGACCTTAAAGAACAACCAGTAGTGCTCTTGAGTCCTGAAACTTTCCTTAAAAGTCTTACTGATTCCCGTGAAAGCCTAATGGATTCCCTGAGTGCTTATTTTTATCATTTGGAAGTGACTTACATCAGGACAGCTGGTTTAACCACTCATGGTGTTGCCTTCCCAAAAGATTGCTGTCAGGCTGACTTGGGCTGTGGCTGTATTAAGTCATGTCAGTGTTCAGCAGTCAAGTTAATCCAGCCTGCATCTGTTCCTTCATCTGCAGGTCAGGTGTCAGCCTGGCCAGCGACTCTGTGTTCACTACACACAGCGCAGAGAGGCTGTTCTCAGTTCTGCCTCTGACCAGCCTTCTGTGTACCCAAATGGAAGGAAGCTTATGCTGGGAAAGATTCTTTTACTTTTGTTTTAAAACAGTCTCACTTCATACATGGTAAAAACTATTACGCTTCTCCAGTAATTCAAGAAATGCAAGTTCAAACAAGAAGATGCTATTTTGCCACTACTGAAGAAGCAAAGATTTCTGAAAACCTTAAACACCGATATCGGGATAGATATGCTGAAATGGTTGCTCATACACTGCTTTCCGGAGCAACTTGTTGATATTTAAAGGCTCATGAGTTCATGAAAACTTGTTGTCCCTAGACCCAATAATCCCAATCTAGGAGTCTATTCTAAGAAATTATTCACTGATTTGGGCGGGGTGTGGTGCCTCACGCCTGTAATCCCAGCACTTTGGGAGGCCGAGGTAGGTGGATCACTTGAGGCCAGGAGATAGAGTCCAGCCTGGCCAACATGGTGAAACCCCATCTCTACTAAAAATACAAAAAGTAGCTGGGTGTGGTGGTGTGCACCTGTAATCCCAGCTACTCCAGTGACTGAGGCATGACAGTCACAAGTTGCAGTGAGCCAAGATTGCACTACTGCAAAACAGCCTGGGTAAAAAAAGAGAAAATTGCGAAAAAAAAAAAAAAAAAAAAAAAAAAAAAATTCACTAATTTGGACGAATATATTCAAGAACATTTACTTCAGCATGAAAACAACACAAATTTCCTGTAGTAAAAGAATGATTAAATAAACTGATTTAGTATATTTTATAAAATAATATAGTGGATTAATATACAGACATTAAAATAACAGTTTCAAAAACTGTTTAATAAGGATAATCATAAAAGATGAGTGAAAAAATGATACAATACATATGATCTCAATTTTGTTTAAAATACACATATGTATGACTAGATCAGAGGAAAGTAAACCCATATGTTAATAACTATGATGTGGGTTACAGGGGATTTAAATTTTCTTCGTTTTACTTTCTTCATTATCCAAATTTTCTGTGACAAATACGATGGAATGGGTAGGGAGTGGATGGAATAGCATTTACCTGATTAAAAGTAACAACAGGCTGGGCACGGTGGCTCACACCTGTAATCCCAACACTTTGGGAGGCCGAGGTGGGCAGATCACCTGAGATCAGGAGTTTGAGATCAGCCTGACTAACATAGTGAAGCCCTTTCTCTACTAAAAATATAAAATTAGCTGGGTGTGGTAGTGCGTGCCTATAATCCCAGCTACTCAAGAGGCTGAGGCAGCAGAATAGTTTGAACCCAGGAGCGGAGGTTGTGGTAAGCCAAGATCATGCCACTGCACTCCAGCCTGGGTGACAGAGTGAGACTCCCTCTCAAAAAATAAATAAATAACTGAATAAATAAAAAATAAAGTAGCAACAATCAGTAGCCTCATTTGTGAATAGAAATTGGAGGCAACACATGACTTTTCTACACATTTGTAGTAATGTTATCTGCTACTTTAAACATCTCTTCTAATATGAATATAGAAATTTCTGTAGATTGATAATTTATCATGACATCTAGGAATTTTTCCCTTCGATAAATGTGATATTTTATTGCTTACAAGTCTAGTTTGTTCTGTGTTATCTCAAGGAGTTTTTAGAATTCACCAATAAAATGAGAAGGTAGGAAATCTTGTCTACTGTTATATCTCCAATACCTAGAACAGTGGCTGGCACAAAGCAATTGCTAAGTTAATATTTGTGGAAAGAATGAAAGAGTTTCATCAGTTTTAAGGTTGTGAAAATCCTATGCTATACTTGCTATGAAAAAGGATATTATAAAAAATTTATTAAAACCAAAATTGCTAAAGACAGATCTAACAGACTTAGAACTAATGTTTGTGTGCCTTTGGCATATTAATTATGCATAAAAATAGACCCTGCTAATTCCAAACTAGTCTTAACCATTTATGAAAGGAGGCCAAAATGTCTCCTTGAAAAATAATATTTGCAGCTAAGAAAGTTACTATCTCTTCTTGATTCTGCAGTACTGAAATTCAGACTTTATTTATGCAGATCACCTTTCTCACATATTATTTAGAATATGCGGCATTTTGCCACACTGAAGACTTTATGAAGAACTAGGTAAACAGCAGAAGATGAATGCCTGGCACAGCATTGTGCTATACGCTACAGTATCATTTGTTTCTTCATTAATTATTTATTGTGTCCCTTCTGTGCCAGGTAAATGCTATTCCAGCCACTCCCTACCCATTCCATCATATTTGTCACAGAAAATTTGGATAATGAAGAAAGTAACCTTGTTATGTGCTGGGGATCCATGAAAAAGATACAGTCCTTAGTATCAGACCCAGTCTGATACTAAAGACTAATAAACACATTTTCCTTATAAAACTTGTGAAGTTTCATGAAAGCAGAGAGAAAACACACAGCCCAGAGGGCCCTTCTGAGAGATGGCACTTCTGTATTGAACCCTGAAGCCCAAGTAGAAGTGAACCAGGTGATGAGGGCCCTGCAGAGACTTCTGGGTGAAGGGCAGTGAGTGACTCAGGCCAAGGCCCTGGCTGAGAACTTGTATGGTGGGTGCTAGGTAACAGTAGATGGTTGCGTGTTGCTGGTGCATAAAGTGCCTACCAGGAAATGACAGCGACAGGTGATGCAGTTGCATCAGATCACAACAGGTCAAGGACTGTGGACTTTATCCTTTGAGCAGGGCTGGAGTATCTGTTCCATTAGGCACTTGTGACAGGCTTCTCTGAAGGCTGAGGTGGATGAAGCGTTTAAAAGGACAAAGGCTGGAGAGAGGGAGACCAGTTAGGAGCCTACATACAGCATTGTCACAGTCCAAGCCAAGGATAAAATGTGCCTTGGGGTAGAAATGGGGAAGAGGAGGAGGTGAAATAAGCAGGACTCAGTGATCAACTAGGGGAGAAAATCCTGAGTCCATTTTGGTCATGTTGTCTTGGAGCAGCCTGTGCGATGTTCGGATGGGGGAATTTTGTCACTGATCCATGCCACTGGAAGGATCTAAATCGTTTCAGGCATAAGCTGTTTGTTAGACTGAATTAGTGGGTCTTACACGTTTTTCACTCCCTGTTACATGCATGTTGGTTTTGTGTCCTTAGCTAAATTTCTTCTTAAAGACAGGGCCTATGCCTGTTTGCAGGGCATAGTCCGGGCACATAGGAAGCTCTCAGTAGGTACCTATTGGCTGATTAACTGAAAAGTATGTTTTTCAGTCCAAATTATTAATTTAAGCTGTTGACACTGCGAATTCACCATACAACTTGATTATTTTCCAGTATTTTTGTTTTAGTGGTAGTGCCACAGTATTGTGCATGGAAAAATTCTTTATGTTCGTCTTGGTTAAAATTAATAAGCAACAGTTACATTGTGACTCCACAGTGCCACTGTTAATATCCAGAGTCACACTGTAAAACTGATTTAAGGCCTTATGCTGCTTTTTCATTTAGTGTAACTAAGAAGACTCAGCTGATTACAAGGTTTGTCTGGTGGCTGTCACCACCACAGCAGAACCCTCAGTAAGGAGGATCAGTTGTTCCCAAGCCATGGCTTTCTGTTCAGATTGGCAAAGGGCGCTTTTGAGGGGGACACTAGCTCGTTGTATCTGGCGGAATGAATGACTTCCTGTGCCAGACTGTCCGCGGTCTTGAGGCTGAGGTTATTATTTGTTAGTTTCTCAGGCCTTCCTTTGCCAAGCAAGCTCCTGGGAGTGCACACTTGAATGCCCTGAGGATCAGAAATAGAAGGGGCAGAAATTAAAAGTTTAAGTCAAAACAGAGCCCTCTCTGGACCATCTTGTGGCAGGAGGTTGAGGTGCTTTCTTTGGACACAGTAGCATACTGGGACTGCACGGCCACCTGGAAACTCTGGAGTTAAACTCTCCCTTTCCCGGTTCCTCACCTGTGGGCTCCTGACCAGGAGCTGACTGTGACCTCACACAGCTGTCCTAGTTTCCTTTCCTCCAGATGGCGGGGGTGACACTCCAGGAAACCCTGAGAGTTCGGGGTCCAACTTATGGCTGCTCCATAGTTTCACTGTCCCTCTGGGGCTAGAGTTGCCAAATAAAATAAAATACAGGACACCCAGTTAAATTTGAATTTCAGATAAACAACAAATAACGTTTTAGTATGAGTCTGTCTTGTGTGATATTTCGATTTAGTCCGATGTATCAGTTGTTAACATCCTGCCATATTTACTTTATCTCTCTGGTGCACTTTTTTCTTGAATTATTTGAATGTAAGTTATAGATATCACACACTTTGTTCCTAAATCCTTCAGCATGCATCTCCTATGAGTAAAAGCATTTTTGACATAGCCCATGCAATATTTGGGACGTAATCATATTATAAAATTATTTGTTGTTTATCTGAAATTCAAATTTAACTGAGTATCCCAGGTTTTATTTGCTAAATCTGGCAACTCTACCCTCAGGGTGCCATAGGGTGGCAGCTGCTGCATGGGTGAGCAAATCTGCAGACCTGGACTTGGTCAGATTTCATTTCACTTACTGGCTTTGTGACTTGGGACAGCCAGTGCCACCATTTCTTTGTTTGCAAAATGGGGATTTTAATTTTGTAGTGTCATTGTAAAACTCAGAGATAATGTACATTGTAAAGCCCCTAGCATAGTACCTGACTTTAGCACACTCATAGTAAATTGCAGCTGGGGTGGTAGTAATGGTAACTGAATGGTAACTGTCATTTTCTGAGCTGAAAGTGAGAAAATAAAAATAAAGACACAACTGTTTTAGAAATGTTGGCAGCTGTATTTACAACTTCCCTCTGTTATTTCATTACCCATCTCTCTTCCTACTTAGTGCATTCGTGTGAGCATGCGCGCGCGCGCGCGCGCACACACACACACACACACACACTCTCTCTCTCTCTCTCTCTCTCTCTCTCTCTCTCTCACTCACTCTCCAACACATGATCTACTCTGGGATTGACAGAGAGTTTCCTGACAAACATCCAGCTTGTAAGGTGGAGGAAAAGAGACACATGAAAGGATGAGGAAAAGCCACCACTCTTGAGGGCAAGATGTGAATGGAGTAAAAGGGGCTATGAGGATTTGTCTGAGTGCCGGTGACTCAGCTAAGAAGTGGCCAGGCAGAGAAGGGCCGTAGGGGTGGAGGCAGACAGAGGAGAAGCCCCGCTGTAACACAGTCTGGGTTGGTTGTGACTCTGGCATGCTGTCAAGGACTGTTTTTATTGTTCTTGTTAGTTTTTCGTTTGCTTTGTTTCATTAAGAAGTCAAATGTACTAAATGTTTATTTCTATCCTAAAGGTTGAAGGAACAAGTTCAAGTCACACTGTTTACACATGTCAGAACAACTGGGTTTATCTTTCCTTCTGGTAACCCCCTGTTTCTGGAAACCCTTTTACTTGTCTTTAGATTTATGGTTGCCTAAAAGCTGGACGCCAGCCCAACAAGATAAACCCGGGAGGTTAGCCATCTGTTCATTTCTGTTTGCTGACTCTTTCAGGGTTCCTAATTCTGAGGTGATTTTCTTCACATGAACAAATAAATGAGATCTCAAGTCCTTTCTCACTGGAAACTTCACACACTATGATGCTTGTCAGGAAAAATTAGGCAGGAATACAGAGTGCTCACTCAACTGTCCTGACAGTCACAGGAAGGGAAGTGCGGTAGAGCGGAGAGTGGGGGCGGGGCAGCTGCTCCTGGGCCTTTGCAGCAGAGCGGACCGCAGCTGAGGCAGCATCAGGCTCGCCTTTGTTTTGCAAGAACAGAGGAAAGCCAAGATGAAGTGGGTTCTCTTTGTGTGCACTCCTTCTCCCTGCCTTAGGGTCTATCCATAACATCCTATAGAATCTGAGTTTCTTAGATTTTCACTTAAAAAGAAAAAGGTAAGGGAACTTTTTTTTTTCTGCTTACAGAAGTAATTTATTTCTGTTGTAAAAATCCAAACAAAAGCAACAGTGAATGGAAGACTCCTAATCCAGATGTGAATTATAACTGATACAAATTCTCAACACTCAAAGTTCACATTTTGGTTTATTTGCAATCTGTGCTTTTATATTATTTTTGTATTTCAGTCGTTTTTACTGTAAAAATACAAGGCTTTTCTCCATTAACAGATAGAGGACTGTTGGGAATACCAGGTGTCAGGTTTCTGTTAACCTCAGGCACTGTATTTATCAGGCCTCTGCTGCCATGGTGAGTGACAAGTAACTCCTCAGTCTCCTTGCTTGTAACAATAATATGTGGGTGTGCAGGCTGGTTGCAGTTTGGGCTCAGCTGGCTCAGTGGAACGAGGCTTGACCCCAGGTTTCTGGTTAGCTTTAGGACTAGTCTACACATCTCCATTTTAGAATCTAGGCTGAAGGATCAGCAGCTACCTGTGGCCTTCTCTTCTCTTTTCCGAGGGTGGCAACTCCGAGATGGCAGATAGAAACTTGCTGTGCATCTTAAGGCCTTAGCTCCAAATTGATGCACTGTCATTCCACCCACATCCTGTTGGCCAAATCTCGTCACTTGGCCTAACCTGAAGTCAGTGAGGCAGGAAGAATACTTCACTCTAGGGGAGCCATGGTGTATTAATTTGCTAGGGCTTCCCGAACAAATACAACAGACTGGGTGGCTTAAGCAACAGAAATTTGTCTCATAGTTCTGGATGCTAGAAGTCTGAGATCAAGGTGTTGGCAGAGTTGGTTTCTTCTGAGGCCTGTCTCCTTGGCTTGTGGAGGACCGTCAGTTCCGCGTGTTTTCACATGGCCTTCCCTCTGTGCTTCTCTGTGTCCCAGTTTCCTCCTCCAGTTAGGACATCAGTCGTATTAGATCAGGGCCTACCCTCATGACCTCATTTAACCTTCATCAGCTCTTTAAAGACCCTGACTCAAAATACAGGCACATTGTGAGGTATTGGGGATTAGGACTTCAGCTTAGGAATTTAGAGTATGGGGGGCATTATTCGTCCTATAATGCAGAACAGGGGTGGAACGTGCAGGAGGGATTGTGTGCAGAGTTCAGTCTCTGTTGTCAGCTAACCTCAGTGAGGCTAGGCCTCCTGGTTTTTGAAGCAGGGATAGGCAATTCCATTTTAGGATTTTTGGGGATCCAATAAGAAAATACATTGAAAGTGCCTGGTGGTGGAGGTAGTAGGGATGGATGTGGTTCGACTTGAACTGGAAGGACCAAAACTGGCCTTCTTGGGCCCTTCCCCTTGTTCTTCTCTCATCTGGGCAAACTGGGAGTGCTTTTCAGAATTGCTTAACTTCTACAGAAGATACACCATCCATGGAATCTTCAAAAATAACAAAGCCAGCAGGCCCTTTAGGCACTCAGTCTGTGGCCTAGGTTTTGGTAACACTATGCTTCATGCTTCTGCCCATGTGCTGTCTTTAGTACCCGTCTTTTACAATTATTAATTAATTAATTAATTTTGAGACAGAGTCTTGCTATGTCACCCAGGCTGGAGTGCAGTGGCACGATCTTGGCTCACTGCAACCTCCACCTCCCAGATTCAAGCAAGTCTACTGCCTCAGCCTCTTGAGTAGCCAGGATTACAGGCACGTGCCACCACACCTGGCTGATTTTTTGTATTTTTAGTAGAGACAGGGTTTCCCCATGTTGACCAAGCGCAAACTCCTGACCTCAAGTGATCCGCCCGCCTTGGCCTCCCAAAGTGCTGGGTCACCAGGCCCGGTCCCTTTACAAATATTTATCGAAGGCCTTCTCTGACTTATTAGAACTGTGGGCTCTATTGGTGTAAGATATGGCCCTATTCTCAGGAGACTGCAGTTGAATGCCTGTGAAATGATTAAAATAGTGATCTAGGAGGTCAGAATAGGGGGGCGTCCCTTCCTCTGCTTCTTGGGTTTAAAGCCAACTACTACCTTACATTTTTGTAAATCTTTTGGTTTTCTTCCTAGAAAATTGTGTTAAGGAATGGTACCGAGGCCTTTGACTCCTGGGAGAAGCCCCCTCTGCCTGTGTATACTCAGTTCTATTTCTTCAATGTCACCAATCCAGAGGAGATCCTCAGAGGGGAGACCCCTCGGGTGGAAGAAGTGGGGCCGTACACCTACAGGTAAGTCTTGATCGCCTCCTGTCTTGCAAGAAATACAGAGTGACCCCAATATGGCCTGCATCCTTACCTCTTCCCGAGAGCAGGGCTCCAGGGCTGTGTGGGAGCACAGTTCCTGATTTCTTTGTCTGAAACGCTGCTGATGTTTTGTATGTGTGTGTGAAACCTCAGCAGAGAATGGCTTTGTGGACTGGGCCAAGTCTCAGCATGTTGTGTTTTGAAGTGCGGCGGTTTCCTCCTGAGTTGGCAGACTGTGATTATTAAACCATGAAGAGTTACTCCTTACCCTGACGCTTTTAAGGTTGCCCCTTGATATTCTTTTTTTATTTTTTTTTTAAGAGACAAGGTCTGGCTTTGTTGCCCAGGGTGGAGTGCAGTAGAGCACTCATAGCTCACTGCCACCTCCAACTCCTGGGTTCAAGTGATCCTCCTGCCTCAACCTCCCTAGTAGCTAGGATTGCAAGTGTTCACCACCCACACCAGATAATTTTTTTTTTTTTGTAGAGATGAGGTCTTGCTATTTTGTCTAGACTGGTCTTGAACTCCTGGGCTCAAGTGATCCTCCCGCCTCAGCCTCCCAAAGTGTTGGGATTACAGGCGTGAACATCACCACGCCCGGCTACCTTGATATTCTTAAGTGACTTTTAGGGTCTCCCTCCATTTCCATTCCCCACATAACTAGTTTTAAAGCAGTTCCAGAATTTACTGTTGTCTGGGACAGATCTTTCTGTTTCTTACCCACTCCTTTTCTCCACCCATCCTGGGTATAAGCAATAAGCAAGTAGCAGTGTCTGTTAGAGTCTTTGCTGGTGACCACCAATTTCAAACACTGGGGAATCAGGATCCCTTTAGTCATTTTTAAATGATTAGTAGAGGGAGATGCTTGAATCAGAGCATTTTCTCTGTTGCAATCTTCCCCTTTTCCCTATTATAATACCTTCTCCCTCCCCCATACAATAATCTTTCTAATAAAGTCTCTCCTTACCAAATTAGAAAACAAATTAATAGAGGAAGCAGACAACAGGATCTTTCTTTTTCAGAACTGCTGAATGATCAAAATGCCTCACAATTCTGTCGTAATCGATTGCTCAATAAATTATTGCTGACTGATTCATGTGTTATGAATCAGTACTAATCCTAGTTCCTTCTTGGGTGCTCATGCTCTGACTCTGGAGTCAGATGACCCATTTTGACCGTGCTTCCATTTCCTTATCTATAAAATGGGGATACAAATAGGACCTCCTTCACACGATTGTTATGAAGATTGAGTCAATGAGTCATTATGTACAAAGTGCTTAGACTAGTGCCTAGCACATAATTAGTGATACTTAAGTGTTTGCTCTTACTATTAGTTGGATTAGGCTATTTTTGCATTGCTATAAAGAAATACCTGAGTCTGGGTAATTTATAAAGAAAAGAGGTTTAATTGGCTCATGGTTCTGCAGGCTGTACACACATGGCATGCTGGCTCTGCTTGGCTTCTAGGGAAGCCGCAGGGAGCTTTTACTCATGGCAGAAGGCAAAGCAGGAGCAGGCACGTTACATGGCGAAAGCAGGAGCAAGGGATGAGGAGGTGCCACACTTTACAACAACAAGATCTCGTGAGAACTCACCCACTGTTGTGAGGACAGCACCAAACCATGAGGGATCCTCCCCTATGACCCAAACACCTCCCACCTGGCCCTACCTCCAACACTGAGGATTACAGTTCAACATGAGATTTGGAGGGGACATCCAAACTGCATCATTCCACCCCTGGCCTCCAAATTTCATGTCCTTCTCACATGTCAAAATATAATCATCCCTTCTCAATAGTCCCCAAAGTCTTAACTCATTCCAGCATTAACTCAAAAGTCCTAAGTCCCAGTCTCATCTAGAGATGAATTCCTTCCACCTGTAATCCTGTAAAATCAAAACAAGTTATTTCCTTCCAAGATACAATGCAGGTATCAGCATTGGGCAAACATTCCCATTTGAAAAGGGAGAAATTGGCCATAAGAAAAGGACTACAGGCCCCAAGCAAGTCTGAAACCCAACAGGGTAGTTATTAAATCATAAAGCTCCAAAATCGTCTCCTTTGACTTCATGTTTCATATCCAGAGCACACTGGTGCAAGTGGTGGGCTCCCAAGGCCTTAGGCAGCTCCACCCCTGTAGTTTTTTTATGCTGAGATTGCAAGCTGATGGTGGCTCTACCATTCTGGTGTCTGGAGGATGGTGGCCTTCTTCCCACAGCTCCACTAGGCAGTGCCTCAGTGGGGACTCTGTGTGGAGCCTTCAGCTCTGCATTTCCCTTCCTCACTGCCTTAGTAGAGGTTCTCTTGAGGGCTCTGCCCTTGGAGCCATTTTCTGCTGGGGCACCCAGGCTTTCTCATATATCATCTGAAATTGAGGTGGAGGATGCCAAGCCTCTTTCACTCTTGCACTCTGTATTCCTGCAGGCTTAACATCACATGGAAGCTGCCAAAGCTTATAGCTTGCATCCTCCAGAGGAATGGCCCGAGCTGTGCCTGCACCCCATGGCTGGAGCTGGAGTGTCTGGGATGTGGGAAACAGCACAGGGAAGTGGTGACCCTGGCCTGGTCCCTGAAACCACTCAGTTCTCCTAGATCTCAGGGCCTGTGATGGAAGGGGCTGCCTCAGAGATCTCTGAAATGTTTTCAAGGCCTTTTCCCCATTGTCTTGACTATCAGCACTTGGCTCCTTTTTAGTTATGCAAATCTTTTTAGCAATGGTTGCTCTACAGCCTGCTTGAATTTATCTCCCCACAAAAATATTTGTTTTGTTTTGTTTCTGAGACAGGGTCTCAGTCTGTTGCCAGGCTAGAGTGTGGTGGCATGATCATGGCTCACTGAAGCCTTGACCTCCTGGGCTCAAGGGATCCCCCTGCCTCAGCCTCCCAAGTAGCTAGGCCTATAGGCAAGTGCCACCACATCTGGCTAATTTTTAACTTTTTTTTTTGAGACAGAGTCTCCCTATGTTGCCCAGGCTGTGGAAATGCTTTTTCTTTCTCTGCCACATGCCCAGGTTGCAAATTTTCCAAACCTTTATGTTCTGCTTCCCTTTTAAATATAAGTTGCAACTTTAAGTCATTTTTTCACTCCCACATCTGAGTGTAGGCTGTTAGAAGCAGCTAGGCGACATCTTGAATGCTTTGCTGCCTAGAAATTTCTTCTGCCAGGTATCCTATATCATCACAATGAAGTTCAAACTTCCACAGATCCCTGGGGCATGAACGTGACAGTGACCAAGATCTTTGCTAAGGCATAACACATGTGAACTTTGCTCCAGTCCCAGTAAGTTCCTCATTTCCATCTGAGACCTTTTCAGCCTGAACTTCACTGTCAGCAATTTGGTGACAATCATTTAATCAGTCTCTAAGACATTCCAAACTTTCCCTCATCTTCTTGTCTTCTTCTGAGCTCTCCAAACTCTTCCATTCTCTACCCATTACCCAGTTCCAAAGCTGCTTCCACATTTTTCAGCTATCTTTATAGCAATATTTGACTCTCAGTACCATTTTTCTATGGTACTGAGAGTACCATAGAATGGTTGTTCTTACATTGCTATAAAGAAATACCTGGCTGGGTGCGGTGGCTCATGCCTGTAATCCTAGCACTTTGGGAGGCCAAGGTGGGTGGATCACTTGAGGTCAGGAGTTTGGGACCAGCCTGGTTAACATGGCAAAACCCCACCTCTACTAAACATACAAAGATTAGCCTGGCGTGGTGGTGCCTGTCTGTAGTCCCAGCTAGTCAGGAGGCTGAGGCAGGAGAATTGCTTGAACCTGGGAGGCAGAGGTTGCAGTGAGCGAGAACATGCCACTATACTCTAGCCTGGGTGACAGAGCAAGGCCCCGTCTCAAAAAAAAAAAGAAAGAAAGGAAGGAGGGTGGGAGGGAGGCAAGGAAGGGAGGGAGGGAGGGAAAGAAAGAAACGACTTGAGACTGGGTGGTTTACTTAAAAAAGAAGTTTAAAATTAGCCTACAGTTCCACAGGTTCTACAGGAAGCATGATGCTGGCATCTGCTTGGCTTTTGGGGAGGCCTCAGGAAACTTACAATCATGGTGGAAGGAAGAGGGGGAGCAGGCATGTCACATGGCCAGAGCAGGAGCAAGAGAGGGGAGAGGTGCCACACTTTACAACAACCAGATCTCGTGAGAACTCACTCACTATCACGAGGACAGCACTAAGCCATGAGGAATCCTTCCCATGACCCAAACACCTCCTACCAGGCCCCACCTACAACATTGGGGATCATATTTCAACATGAGATTTGGAGGGGACACCAAAACTATATTATTGGTCTTTGTGGATTAATTGTTTTAGTCTGTACAAGTCAATATGTAGAATTATAAAGATGAACCCTGTTGCTATATGAAGAAATCTAAGAAAATACGTGGGTCCTCATTTTAAAAAGCCATTTTGTATGTGTTTTATGCCTGAGGAAACATTGTGTACTGGGTAGAGAAAGTTTGTATTTCAAGCTCTCCCACTGGCGACAATTAGAAGTTGAACCAGGATCAGTATCTGAGTGTCCCATTGTTTGTTGTTGTTATTTTTAAATGAAGTTCCTTAAGATGTGATGGAGACTCTGCAAACTATCCAAAATAGGGTCATTCCAACATGTTACCAATATTTAGAATTATTAATGAGACACTTTACAATCTTTTTTATACTATTTTTGAAATCCTATGTGCATTTTACACTTATAGAACATTTCATTTCAGACTAGCCACATTTTGAATGTGCAATAGCCATATGTGGCTAGTGGCTACCCTATTAGCATAATTCCAACCATATTCCCATGATTTTTTTTTTTTCTTTTTTTTTTGAGACAGAGTCTCATTCTGTCTCCCAGGCTGGAGTACACTGGCACGATCTTGGCTCACTGTAACCTCTGTCTCCCAGGTTCAGGTGATTCTTCTGCCTCAGCCTCCCCCGTAGCTGGAATTACAGGTGCGTGTCACCACACCTGGCCAATTTTTTGTATTTTTAGTAGAGACAAGGTTTCACCATGTTGACCAGGCTGGTCTCGAACTCCTGACCTCAAGTGATCCACCTGCCTCGGCCTCCCAAAGTGTTGGGATTACAGGCGTGAGCCACCGCGTTTGGCCACTCCCATGATTTATAAGCTCCCCAGACACACTACCTTGCCAATATTCATGCTGTTGCTGCAGTCAAGAATGAATTCCCCAGCGCTACCTCTCTTGACCTTCACATCTTACTTAGTGCAAATGCTATCTCCTGAGACTTGCCTGACTTGGGATACTCTCTCCCTGTTACATCTTATTTAAAATGTCAAGTAGACTGGGCACGGTGGCTCACACCTATAATCCCAGCACTTTGGGGGGTTGAGGCGGGCAGATCACTTGAGCTCAGGAGTTTGAGACCAGCCTGGGCAACATGGCAAAACCCCATCTTTAACAAAAATACAAAAAATTAGCCAGGTGTGGTAGCATGTGCCTGTGGCCCCCAGCTACTTGAGAGGCTGAAGTGGGAGCGTCGCTTGAGCCTGGGAGGTGGAGGTTGCAGTGAGCTGAGATTGCACCGCTGCACTCCAGCCTGGGTAACAGATTAAGACCCCCATCTCAAAAAAAAAAAAAAAATGTGTCAAGTATACCACTTTATAGCAATTGTAAAGTGGTATGTTGATATGGTCTGGCTGTGTCCCCGCCAGCCAAATCTCAGCTTGAATTGTAGTTCCCATAATCCCCGCATGTAATGGGATGGACCCAGAAGGGGGTAATATAATCATGGGGGCATTTACCCTCATGCTGTTCTCTTGATAGTGAGTTAGTTCTCACGAGATCTGATGGTTTTATAAGGGACTTTTTAAAAACCCCTTTTGGCCGGGTGTGGTGGCTCGTGCCTATATTCCCAGCGCTTTGGGAGGTCAAGGTGGGCGGATCGCTTGAGGTCAGGAGTTTAAGACCAGCGTGGCCAAGATAGTAAAACCCTGTCTCTACTAAAAATATATAAAAAAAAAATTAGCTGGGTGTGGTGGCACACACCGGCTGAGGCAGGAGAATCGCTTGAACCTGGGAGGCAGAGGTTGTAGTGAGCCGAGATCACGCCACCGAATGACAGCCTGGGCGACAACGCAAGACTCTCTCAAACAACAACAACAACAACAAACAAGCAAAACCCTTTTGTTGGGCACTTCTCCTTTCTGCTGCCATGTGAAAAAGGACATGTTTGTGTCCCCTTCTGCCATGATTGTAAGTTTCCTGAGGCCTCCCCAGCCATGCTGAACTGTGAGTCAATTAAACCTCTTTCCTTCATAAATGACTCAGTCTCAGGTATGTCCGTATTAGCAGTGTGAGGACGGACTAATAAATATGTGCATCCATTATGACAGTGACTAACTGCATTTTAATAATTGGCTTAGGTATCTGTCTTTCTTCCCAATGTACTGGAAGCTCCATGGGGTGCAGTGACCAAGTCCTTTCGTCTCTGACTGTCTACTGTTTAATGAATATTTGTGGAACATGTGAATTAAACATCTTCAACTGTGGTTTAAATTCATAGGACACATGTGGAAAAACTTTTTAACACTATAGGACACAATTATTAAAAAGTGTTTAAAAGTAATGACAAAAAATGTAGTTACTTTTTGCACCTACCTAATAGCCGGAACCATAGGACTTAGTTCAGGAAACCCAAGTATAGGTTCAAGAAAGGGGAATCAGGCCCTGAAAATGAATGGCTTTGTTAGGAATATGCACATGTGCAGTGCAGGCTGCTAAGAGCTCCTTACAGGGCTAAGTGGGTCATGAGATCTGGAATTTGTAGAAAAACATGGCTTTTTAGGGAGCTGTCCAAACCCTCTGTGGAGCCTGCTAGTCTCTACATGTGCCTTTTGCAGTCATTCACTGGATTTGATTTCCGTCACTTGTGGCTTTATGATGCTATTGTTTAGGCTGGATAAGACAGAACATTCCAGTAGCTCCTGCTCCAGTGTTTTCTCCCAACTGACTCAGCTGATTCCATCAATTATATGCCAGGGGGCCTGGGGCAAAGGAAGGGGAGGGCATGTAGCCCCTTTCGCCAGTTAGTATGGATTGGTGTGGTGGTGGGAAACCTCTGAGATGGGGAAGGGCCAAGCAGGGCTGTGGAGGTGGGCCCAACTCATCTGACACAGGATTTACAGTGGCACATTTCCCAAACCTTTCACATATTGGGGAGTTCAGAATAGTAATATTTTTGGAAAAAGACGATGGGCGTTCCAAATGTTGATAACAGCCAGTCAGTCTGTTTTAAGGAATGGAGTGTATTATTTACATTTTTGTAAAGCTACGGATTGAGCAGCCCTGGAACAGGTTTGTGAATACAAGGCTCATTGGCCTCATGATCCTTTTGCTCAGGGACATATTTGTATAAAGTTTGTATCCAAGTCATGGTATCCCATGGCTTCTGCAGCCTTTTTGAGGTTTATTTTTTGTCTTGTCAGATACCTTTTTCTATTTTGCCTACCATTTAACATTTCAAGGATTAAAAAAGAAAACAGTTTGTCTAAGGGCACTTCCAGTTAATTTTCATATTTCTAAGAAGTATTTGCTAAATTTACAATATCCCGTGAAATATCTTATTTTGGGGTTTCTTAGTTTTGCCATTTGAATTATTCATTTCTTTTTTAGGCTTGTATTATTTAAGAAGATGTAAGGGCTGTATCTTAAGTTATTTTATTATTCATTGATATCAAGTAATACTGGATTTTCAAATATCAACATATATAATGTATATAGCATTATCTTTAAGAGTGTAAACTATATATTATTAAAATTACACATATATATGTGTTTCATATATATAATCACTAAAGATCAACTTGAAAATGCAGTAAAGTTTTGAACAAAAATTACTATCCATGGCTTCACTGTCGGAAAAATAACCAATGCTAACTAACATTTTAGTGGATATCTTCTCGGCCATTTTTCCATGGATGAGTTTTAGATGATTATCATACTATGTACATACGCATGTGCACATATAAAATATACATGTTTTTTATTCACCTAATGTTATAGCATAGGATTTTTCAATTTTATATTTTTGTCTTCATACAAATGAATTTTAATGATGATTATATTTTGTAGAGTAAATGTATTACTACACCTAACTGTTCCTTTCCTGAACATGTAGATCCGTTTTCATTTTCTCCTCTGGTTACCTCATGGATTGAATGTTCTGCCCATGTTTGCGAGCCAGTTGTGTTTCCACACTTTTAGTTCTTGTCCTTTGTTGATTTGCTTATCTGGGTTCTGGAACGTTCATGCCACTCTGTGAACTTTTTATGTTTCATTTGGGGCAACTGTTTTTCCGTTGTTTGCTTTGTTAATTTTTAAAATATATTGTAGTCAAGTCTATTCTTTTTCAACATTTCTGTCATGTCTGAGCTTTAAAAGTCTTTTACTCCCTTCAATGGTTTGATGTTCAAGTTGATTTTCTTATAGTTCTATTTTTCCACTTTTAATTTCTTCAGGATCTAAGTGTCTCCCTTGCAATTTAGCAAAGGCAGGAATTTTGTTTATACTGTCTAATTCTGTCCTGTTAACCCTTTAGTTCTTTAACCATCTCTGAGCCAAGCTGTATAAAAAATTTTTTTTAACATAAAGGGATAATAAAAAATTTAGGAACACCATGATCATTGTTTCCATTATTATAGGAGAATGCTGTATCCTTTTTTCTAAACTTGCCTCACCTTTCTCTGATAGTGTTTTTAGATTGGTAGCTAAAATTGTGTGTGTTTTGCCAAAATAGAAACAGATTTTGAAAAAAAAATCCTTAAACTGCTCAGAAGTTAAAAAAAATAGAAAAAGATCTCTCATACCATCTTATCATGCACAAAAGGTTGTGACCAGGTATGTGTGAGTATTAAATGCACGTGGTACATTAGGTGAATTGCCTGCATGAGCCTAGGGGTCACTGCCTGGGGACAGGGAGACCAGGGAGATGTTTCCATCTTCAGGAATGAAACTGTTTCTTGCACACTGTCAACAAGTGGGTGAGTCTTCTCCCGATCCTGCTCCTACCACTTCTTCTCAGTATCCTGCTTTGTATCTAGAGGTTGCCACCTTCGGTTACCTGAGTGGGCAGGGTACTCAAAGTTAAGGGTAGGGGCTTCTCAGCCTGTGCCTTTGGCCAGCTCACCTTGCTTTCCCTTTTCTCCGTGGTCACCCTAAGACTTCAGTACTCTTTCCACATTGATGTGTTCATCACCCCAGCCTCACCTGGATCTGTGATGGTCTTTTAAAGCGTGTCCTCCTCCTCCAGGACCACAGCTTTCTCACTCCCCACGTGGGAAGTGTTTTCATGCTGTGCTGCCCGCCCTCGCCCTCCTGCTGCCTCTGCTAGAACGCCCTCTCCACCCTCCTACCTGCAGAAGCCCACTCTTTCCAGAATCAAGCAAAAGTGTCTCCTGCAGGAGTCCCCTTCCAGTCGCCATCCCTCCCTCCTCTGTATGCCCACAGCGCATTTACTGTGAGGGAGGTGGCCTCTGAAGGCAGCCTCCCATGCTCTACTGTGGATTCTTGGAGGACAAGAACCAGGACTTAATGTCGCACCATCTCGAGAGCTTAGCACAAGCCGTTGCACGTGGTATCAGTAGCTAATCCCTCCTAAGCAGCAGGTGTGCCAGGTAGTGTGATAACTGAATTTATGTGGATTTCATTCTCATAACAACCTACAAGGTGAGTACGTTATTACCTCCATTTTACAGATGAGGAAACTGAAGCACAGAAGCAGTGAGTAAGATGAAACCAGGGTTGAAAGTCAACCCTGCCAGCCACATCTCAATCTAGTTTGTATCCAGTGTGTGCTCAATCACTTCTTAATAGTAATTCTCAACAGAGGATTAGGTGAATGAAGGAACCAATATGACTGAAAGATAATGATTCTATGATAGTATTATATGCATCCTATTTATCAAACACCTCCGAGGAATTAGACATACAGATGTTAATTTTCCACCTAATTCAAATTATTCGTTTTGATTTCTACTCCTTATCTCAGTCTGTTGTTTCTAAAATTATTTCTAAAACCAACCATGAATTTTCCTACCTGATTAAATAGTTCATGGAGCATAACTGAACCTTTTCTTAATGACAAGGACCATCATAGTAATTCACAAATGTTACACTGTAGTCTGAGATTCATTAGCATCTATTAAATACCAGAGACCATGCCGGGTACTTTTAAGTATAGTTCCTTAATTGCCTAGGCCAAAAATTTGCTTTGTTTTTTGTTGTTGTTTTTGTTTTGTTTTTTCAAACTCTTGTTTGTATTTCTGAAAGTTCCTTTGGTCTTCTTTGATCTTGTAGGACAGTAACTGATCAATATGCCCCTCTCTGCAGGCACCAGCCTTGGCTTACAGAAAAGTTTGACTTTGAAATTTCCTTTCCTCCTCCATATGCCAATAAATTACTGTGAATTAACCTCTGTGTAAAATCAGGGAATACCCTGGATGAGAGGTGAGGTCACCAGGATTCTTAACCTGGCCCTGACACTTTTGATTGGTCCTGAATCTACATATTCTTATCTATAAAAAGACTGAGTTAATGATTTCTAAGTGAAGGCTCTTTGGTTATCAGCAAAATAAACTACTTCTGGCTAATTTAAGTAAACGGGGAATCTGTTTG
This sequence comes from Papio anubis, assembly GCF_008728515.1. NCBI lineage: Eukaryota > Metazoa > Chordata > Mammalia > Primates > Cercopithecidae > Papio > Papio anubis. Next base: position 119,941,503 of record NC_044978.1, on the reverse strand, counting down.
GAGGCTATAAAGTAGGTTAACAGAATCAAGGAGAGCAGCTTGGAAGATAAAAGCAGGATGCAGGGCAGCTTTAAAGATCCAGGTCACGAGAATGTATTGATCATCACATCATGTGTCTGCCACCAGGGAGAATCTTGTGTGTTACTGAGTTTTTTTGTTTTTAAATTATATATTTTTTTTTTGGTAGAGACATGGTCTTGCTCTGTTGCCCATGCTGGAATGCAGTGACACGATCATAGCTCACTGTAACATCAAACTCCTGGGCTCAAGCCATCCTCCCACCTTAGCCTCCCAAGTAGCTGACACTACAGGTACAGGTCACCACGCCTGGCTCTTTCACTGTGTTTTCTGTCTTGAGGCACTGTGCTCAGGATTCAGAGGCCAGAGGAAAGGAATTGGTTGAGCTTAGGTCCCATAACACCCTCGACCGATGGTCTTACACAGCTGTACAGTACAAGAGAGGAAAGGAAATCAGGGCTATTACCAGAAGAAAGGGGAATGGTTGTCTAATAAACAAAAAGTCCACTGCAAACACCGAACTTCAAGCTGTGTGAGTGTTTTAACATGGAAGTGTCTATCAGATTTTTTAATATATTCTTTGTAAACTGGAAGGGCATGTAATTTATCATTTAGATTTGGCTTTGGTTAGAGGCATTTGTTAGAGGCATTAGCTGGTTTCATCCTACAGGCGTTTCTTAGGTACCTGTTACGAGAGGTTGTCTCATACAGAGGGAGGAGCACCTTGTACTAATGAGAAAGACGTGGGATCAAGTTCCGACTCTTCTGCCTGTGTTCTGTGTCCCCATCTGTGAAGTGGGGCAATACTACATGCTCTATTTGTACTACAGACTTGTAAGGATTCAATAAAATAAAATAAAATAATGTGGGTTAAACTCTTTGAAGAGATATGCAAGTGTCAGATATTTATAGGATTTGTGGGCATAGCTTGGTGCTTAGTGTGATATGATGTGTGATATGCGTATATGTGATACGAAGTGTGCTTCCTTCTATACACTTGACAGAGTATAGGATATAGACATGTGATATGATGAAATATGTATTTAGTCTTCCTCTATTTCCTGGCATACAGCTCCTAAAATCCTTGGAATCTCCTAAGTGATAAGTGTCTTTTTGTGTGCTAGTGAGTTGACTGATGACTGGCCACCTCTATGGCTCCTGGATACGAGCTGGTCCTGAAAGAAGAGGACAGGATTAGAGGGTTGGGACTTTTAGCCCCATCCCCCAACCTCCCAGGAGGGGAGAGGGGCTGAAAGTTGGGTTGATCACAAATGACCAGTGATATAATCAATCATGCCTATATAATGTAGCTTCCATAAAAAAACCAAAAGGACTGAATTTGGAGAGTTTCCAGAGAGCCGAACATGGGGATTCCTGGAGAGTAGCGAGCCTGCGGAGGGCATGGAAGTTCTGAGCTCCTTCCCCTATACCTTGCCCAACGCATCTCTTCATCTGTGTACTTTGTAATATCCTTTATAATAAAATGTAAGTGTTTCCCTGAGTATTCTGGGCTGCTCTAGCAAATTAATTGAGCCCAAGCATGGGGGGATGGGAACGCCAATTTATAGCCATTAGTTTGGCAGCACAGGTAAAACAGCCCGGGGCTTTTGATTGGCATAGGAAGTGGAAGGCAGTCTCAACCTGTAGAGTCTGATGCTATGTCCAAGTAGAAAGTATCAGAATTGAATTGAATTGGAGGACACTGCAGAATTATTGGTGGGGAGAAAACGCCACACACTTCATGATGACCAGAAGTCTCAGAAATCTTCTGTGTAAATTGTTACAGTATGAGAGCACAGAAAAAAATGGTTTGTTTTTTTCTACTGGAGAAGATACAAAGACTCATTTATTTTTATGCATTGTATGAAAGCATTTGTTTATTTTCTCATCTGTTTTTATTTTAAAATCTAGAAGGGATTTAAGAGGTATGAAGAGATATAATATACAGACGGTCCTTGACTTATGATGGTTCAACTTAAATGATTTTTTGACTTCGAAATGGTGGGAAAGTGATAATGTATTTGGTATGCCCCTCCAATGATGATAGAGTTACATCCAGATAAACCCATCGTAAATTGGAAAGATACTAAGTTGTTGAATCAAAAACAAACTTTCAACTTAGGATCTTTTCAACTTATGATGGGTTTATTGGGACATAACTCCATCATCACCGAGGAGCATTTTTACATACAAGTTTCAGCCTTCAGCTTGCTTGCAGTCTGAGGCTACATGATAATTCTTTCACAATCTAAATGATGTCACTCAGAAGTTTATAATTGAATGCTAAAGACATGTACAGACATCCACAGGTGGGTGAGAAAAATCCCTGTGCTACTGTGGTTGGGAAAGGCCTCAGAGGAGGTGTGGGTAGCCCAGCTGGCCAATGCCTTCCTAACGTGTGCTCTTAAATTAGCTCTTCCAATAGAAATATTACATGAACCACGAGTGTAATTTAAGATTTCAAGATTTTCTAGTAGCCACATTTTTTAAAAAGTAGAAGGAAACAGGTAAAATTAATTTTAATAATATATTTTAATTTTACCCATTATTACTGAAATGGCATCATTTCAATATGTAATCAATATGAAAAATGGTTGGCACTGTTTTTGAAATTCTGTGTGTATTTTACACTTACAGCAAATCTCAATTCCAGTTAGCCACAGTTTAAGTGCTCAGTAGTCACATGTGATTAGTGGCTACCATGTCAGACATCATAACCCTAGCTGGTTTAGGAAGAAGGAAAGTTAAACAAAGGGAAAGAAACTAAAGTCACTGGAATTTATCGAACACCTACTATTTGTCGAACACCAGGCAGGGCTAGGGCTAGTGTGAGGCATTTGATGAACAAAAGATCAGATCTTGTTTTTATTTAAAATTTTGTTCATCATAAATTTTTGGCATAAATTTTGGTTTTAATAAATAGTGCATTAAAATATTTATCTTGATTACTACTTGTTTTGGCACCTCTTATATCACTCACACTGACTCTAGGCCCAGCCCTGGCACCAGGCACTTTCTAAGAACTTTCTAAAGCTTCATTTGGGGACACTAACTTGAACCAAACTGTGCTGTATATCAGAAACAGAGACCGAGTGTGGTGGCTCATGCCTGTAATCCTAGCATTTTGGGAGGTCGAGGTAGGAGGATCACTTGAGTCCAGGAGTTCAAGACCAGCCTGGGCAATATAGTAAGACCTCATCTCTACAAAAAAATTAGCTGGGTGTGGTGGCATGCTTCTATACTTCTAGCTACTTGGGAGGCTGAGGTGGGAGGATTGTTTGAGCCCAGGAGTCTGAGGCTGCAGTGAGCTGTAGTCATGCCACTGCACTCCAGCCTGGGCAACAGAGCGAGACCCTATCTCAAAAAAAGAAACAGGAGTGAATTCCTGTAATTTACTAAGCTTTGGGCATTATTTTTTTTAATAAAATTTCAATTTAATTCAATTTAGAAACAAAAAGACATTGGTAAACAAACTGAAATTCAAACTAAATCTATGAACCAAATTGAAAATTTTGAAAATACTTCAGGACCAAACCATAACCCAGGAGAGAGTTCACTGATTTTGATTCCCTGGTCAAGGTGACCCTTGACTGTTGCACCTCCCTCATCAGGGAAGAAAAGAATGAAAACAAAGTTTTTGAGAAGACTCTATCCTAGGCCTCGTTTCCTTCCCACATTATAGCTTCAGTCTCCAGCTTTTTAAGGCTTAGTAGCTGCAGTCTCTGTATAATGTTATATTGGGAATGTTATACTGAAAATATAACTTTGATGCTGAAAGAAAGGAAAAGTCTTCCTTATTAAAGTGGTGCCTATTTTCAAATAAAACCCTTCTTTCTTTCTTTCTTTTAGGGAGCTCAGAAACAAAGCAAATGTTCAATTTGGAGATAATGGGACAACAATATCTGCTGTTAGCAACAAGGCATATGTTTTTGAACGAGACCAATCTGTTGGAGACCCTAAAATTGACTTAATTAGAACGTTAAATATTCCTGTATTGGTAAGTAGGCATTTTAATACCATTAATTTGGATTTTGGAAGAAAGGAAAAAGCTAAGTTAATGCTGTTTATGATTTTACATTTAGGAGCCATTAAGTTATGTTGAAATATACATATATAAAAAGAAAAATACTTTTTTTCTTCTTTTCTTTAAAGTGCATCTTGGACTTTTTTCTAAGATCTATCAAATAAGGTCTTTTCAAATGATGACAAAATTCAGATTTTAGGATTTGTTTTCACAGTTTCTTCCTGTGTGTTCAGGATTAGCAATTGTTCAAATAAATATGCCCCTAGGAATTTTTGGTAGCTCATAATTTTAAAAATGTTTATTTGCCCCTTGTTTTCATTCAGAAATTCTATCAGTGAAATTTGTATACCATTTCTTACTTCAGATTTTTATGTTGGATTTGATATTCTCAAAATTCATAAATTGACAGCAGAAATCAATAGACTGGGCTGAGTACAGCTTACTGTGATTTCAATGGGCTCTGTTTATAGTGGTAATTCCACCTAATAATGACACCTATTCTACATCTATTCTATACTGAGACCCATGAGACGTTCTTTTTTTAAATTTAATTAATTAATTTATTATTAGTGTTTTTGAGACAGGGTCTTGCTGTGTCACCCAGGCTGGAGTGCAGTGGCTCCATCACAGCTCACTGAAGCTTCTACCTCCTGGGCTCCAGGGATCCTCCCGTGTCGGCCAGGGACTCCAGGCGTGAACCACTGTTCCTGGCCCAGTAAACATTCTAATTCACCTACACCAACCCCCTCCGACTCTCCCACCCTAACCCCTAGGTGACCGCTCCATATGCAGCTGGACACTGATGATGGACCCAGGACCTAGACAGTATTAGGTCCCTGCCGCCTAATCCCAGGGGTGTAGGTGGGGTTTATAATGAGCCTCTGGCCCTGCTCAGGAGGAAGATAGCGCCACCTTGTGGCCAAAGGTGCCGACATGTTTACAAGAGCTTTTCCCCTGTTGGGGTGTCTGGATAACTCAGAGCCTGCAAATGGTCTCTTTGTAAATATTACACTTACAAAATGTAGTACTGAGAAAGGACAGAAAAGAGGCTTTGTCTTCCATATGCAGCCAGAAAGGAGCTGACTGATTTTTCAGCTATTTAATCTCAACCTTTACATTTGTATTTCCAACCCACTTTGCTGAGGGGTAGTAGGAGAGAGTGGGTGGGGGTGCTTTGGAGGGGATGCTGCTGTCTTAATATACCTCTGCTCCGCAGACTGTCATAGAGTGGTCCCAGGTCCACTTCCTCAGGGAGATCATCGAGGCCATGTTGAAAGCCTATCAGCAGAAGCTCTTTGTGACTCACACAGTTGACGAATTGCTCTGGGGCTACAAAGATGAAATCTTGTCCCTTATCCATGTTTTCAGGCCTGACATCTCTCCCTATTTTGGCCTATTCTACGAGGTAAGTCGATTTTTCTTTTCAGAACCTCTTTTTTTTAGCTGACAGCGGGTAGGGGCACCCCAAGCCAGATTAACTTTCAGTTTCTTCTAGAAATTGCCTTAACTTAACAAGAAGTTAAGATATCTTGTAGAGTATGTGAAAAATGGAGTGTTTTTTGGAAATAAAAAAAACTTGAGGCCGGGTGCGGTGGCTAATGCCTGTAATCCTAGGACTTGAGGGGACCAAGGTGGGTGGATCTCTTGAGGGTTAAGACTTTGAGACCAGCCTGGCCAACATGGCAAAACTCTATCTCTACTAAAAATACAAAAATTAGCCAGATGTGGTGATGTACACCTGTAATGTCACCTACTCAGGAGACTGAGGCAGGTGAGTTGCATGAACCCGGAGGCAGAGGTTGCAGTGAGCTGAAATCACGCCACTGCACTCCAGCCTGGGTGACAGAGCAAGACTCCGTCAAAAAAAAAAAAAACCCCGTGAGTGCAGTGGATAGTTGGGAAGTTGGTAAAAGATAAAGTAACCCCAGGAAGGAAGAGTATTAGATGAGGGGTGTGCTCTGGGATTGTGATGAGTCTCCTCAGCTTTAAATTTGAAGCTGTTTTCTGGCTCTGCCTCTTTATGTAATGCTGTAGCATTCCAGTTTTTATGGCAAACAGCAATAATTGTGTCCCTGGGCCTTCAGGGTTATACTAAACTTAGAAATTGTTAAAACAGAATTGTGAGCAAGTTTTAAAAAATTATCTGCGTGAGAGACAGGAGTCCTAAAAGTAGGGCCTCACCAACTCTGAATGCATCATTCTGGAGAAGCAGACCAGACAGGAGTTCCCTAGAGGGTCCTGTCTCAGAGGAACACAGCTTCACAGGACCAGAGGAAGCACAGATTTCTTGTCAAGCCCGGACTGAACCTTCCTTCTGGAAATAATTTCAAGAGAGCCTCCTACTGAGAGATATTATGCAAAGGTTCCCTTGAGGCCCTTTTGGTCCCAGTGGCTGCAGTCCATCAGCCAGATAGATCTTGTTGCTAATATCTCACCGTTTCTCAGATAATTTGCATTATATAACTTGCTTTTTTGTTTTTACATCATTGAATTCACCAGACTGATAGCCACACTATCTTATGTGGTTGTGAGGATTTCATGAGATGATTCGTGCAAAAATTTTAGACCAGAGCCAGGAATATTATACTCAACAATTGTTCACTCCTATTATTATAGAGGAGCTACTACCTGTGCTGTTTCTGAGAAATCATAGCTACATGCCCAGATAAAGAATTTTAGGAATATATAGTGTCTGTATGTGCCCTTAAGAAGTATAACTTGGAGAGAATATGCAATTGAAGAAACCTTAATTGAAAATAGGACTATATTAATACCACCTTCTTCCAGTGTAGCTATTCTGGTATAATTGGTCCTGGTCCTGGACTTACGCTTTTAAATTTGTTATTATTGAGAAATAATTCACTTACTGTAAAATTTACCATTTTAAAATGTACAATTCAGTAGTCCTTAGTATAATCACAAGGTTGTGCAACCATTACTGCTAATTCCAGAACATTTTCATTATCCCAAAAAAGACACTGCATACTCTCTTTGCAGTTACTCCTATTCCCGTCTTACTCTCCCAGGCCTTGGCAACCACTGTCTACTTTCTGGCTCTGTGAATTTGCATATTCTGGACATCTCATATAAATGGAATCATATAATATATGCCCTTCTGTGTCTGCTTTTTAAATGTAGTATAATGTTGTCAGGGTTCATCCATGTTCTAGCATGTATGAGTGTTCCATTCCTTTTTATAACTGAGGAATATTCTGTTGTGTGGATACCACATTTTGCTTATCCATTTATCAGTTGATGGACATTTGGGTTGTATTCCTTCTTGGCTATTATTAGAAGTGCTGCTATGAATATTTATTCATACAGGCTTTTGTATGAACATTGGGTATATACCTTGAAGTGGAATTCTCTTGAGTATATACATAGGTGTGGAATTTTGGAGTCCTGTGAATTCTGTTTAATTTTTTTAGGAACTGACAAACTCTTTTCTGCAGTGACGGCAACATTTTTATATTCCTGCTAGCAATGTATAAAGGTTCCAATTTCTCCACATCCTCACCAACGCTTACTATTTTTTTTTTTAATTGCCATCCTAGTGGGTGTGAAGTGGTATCTCATTGTGGTTTTGATTTGCAATTCCCTAATAACTAATGATGCTGAACATGTTTTTATGTGCTTTTTGGCCATTATTATATTTTCTTTTGGGAAATGTCTCTTCAAATCCTTTGCCCATTTTAAAATTGAGCTCCTACTTTTTAAAACCATAAAATAATAATATGGTTAATATAGTATTTAGCAAAATAGTCACTATTTTCTGGTCCTGGTTCAGTCTTGTGTAGCAGTTAGGCCCTAGTAGGAGAGTTTCATGAAGATTAAACTTTTTAGTTACTGTATCAGTTAGGGTTGCCAGAGAAACTGAATCGAGAGGGTGTGTATATAGAGATGAGAAAGAGGGAGAGAAAGAAATTTATATTACGGAATTGGCTTATATGATTATGGGAGCTAGTAAGTCTGAAATCCATAGGGCATGCCAGCAGCTGGAAACTCAGGTAAAAGTTGATGATGTGGTCTTGAGTTTGAAATCTGTAGGGCGGGCTGCAACCTGGAAATCCAGACAGAATTTCAGTGTTGCAGTCTTGGGGAGAATCCTCCTCTAGGAAACCTCTGTTTTTGCTTGTAAGGCTTTGAACAGATTGGATGGGGCCCCGCCACTCATTGAGGGTAACTTCACTTAAAGTTAACTGATTGTAGATACTAATCACGCCTACAAAATACCTTCACCGCACCATCTGGGCTAGTGTTTGACCAAACAACTGAGCACCATAGCCTAGCCAAGTTGTCATCAAATTATCGCAGTTACTTTCAATGATCATATTCACGTATTTTCAGAAAAATGGGACTAATGATGGAGACTATGTTTTTCTAACTGGAGAAGACAATTATCTTAACTTTACAAAGATTGTGGAATGGAATGGGAAAACGTAAGTCTAATGATTTATCAGTGGAATTATTTTTTCAGTTTTCATTTAAACTACATATCTACTTCTACATTGTTTAAAAAATGTGTTTAGCCTTTTTTGGATGAAAAATATAAAAACATGTAAACAGTCTTGTAATTATTATTCTACATATCAAGGTGGTGGTAAAACATCTTACAGAGTAAATATTAGTGATTTGTAGATTTATCATGGCCAGGCATGAATTACAGGCCAGTGAAACTTCCCACTCTTGCTTAGTAGTCATTGAGTGATGTGTAGTAGCTACAGCACAAATACTTTTCAAACCACCACATGTTTTGGGCTATTTGGCCATTGCTTCTATGAAAACTGATTTGGGGCCAGGGACCTACTTTTTCTCCCCCTTGATCTAATTAACACTGTTGTGTCTGTGTATGGAGAAGATACTGTGGGTAGATAGCTCCAGTTAAATCTTGCAAAGTCCTGACCGTTTAAGAGAATCTAAACTCAAATGTCATCATCTTTACTCTTTCTTGCGCTTATCAATTATAGGTCACTTGACTGGTGGATAACAGACAAGTGCAATATGATTAATGGAACAGATGGAGATTCTTTTCACCCACTAATAACCAAAGATGAGGTCCTTTATGTCTTCCCATCTGATTTTTGCAGGTAAAAGCTTTAAAGATAAGTTCTTTTTTAAAAATAAGGTCTTTCACTGCAAGACCACTAAAAGCATGAGGAATATATGCAGACACACTTATTATGCATGGATATTTATGCTTAATCAGTGATACATGCTGATGGCACATCGAGACAGTATAGTGTACTGGTTCACAGCACAGACTCCTGACTGTTGGTTTGAATCTTAGCTGTACCACTTATAGCTGTGTGACCTTGGGCAAATTACTTAACCACTCTGTACCTCACTTTCCTCATTTGTAAAACAAAGATAGAAATTGTTAACTATGTTAGAAGTTATGAGGACAAATGAGTTAGTATTAGTAAAATACTTAGCCCAGGGCTTGTCACACAGTAACCAATATTAAGTGTTGGCTGTTAGTTACTATGATATGCTCTGTCAAGCTTAAATTGACCTGGCCTACTTCCAGTCAATAGGTCGTCTCTACATGGAAGCCAAATAGAGGATACTATTGTCCATATTTCAGGAGAGTGGTGTCCTCAGGGGAGACAGAGACGGAATGGAATCAAGAGCATCATGTAGATAGGTTTGGTTATATCCATAATATAATTTTTATTTGTCTAAGTGGCGGATACAAAGGTATTTGTTAGAATATTTTTTCGCTTTCTGGTGCCTAAAATATTTCCTTAAAAAATGCTGTGGGGGTGGTTCGTGCAGTGAAACCACCTATGTTATTCACAACCTTGCGAGAGATGTATCAACAGCTCTGGTTCAGAGATGAAAAACTGAGGCCCAGAAGGCTATTCCAGCCAGCCTTCACAGGAGGGGCTGAAGGCTCACTGGTGACTGTACATCGAAGTGGTCTGTGAGGCACTATGCAGTGTAAGCAGTGGTCATATTACATGGGACCATGTTTGAAATCAGTAAGAATGAAAGGCAGAATTACATTGAACTCCATTTAAATAAATGACTGGGGCAAAACATGGAATCTGATTTTTTTTTTGGTGGGGGGAAGGAATGAATATCAAAGCGTATATTCTAATAAAATATCTGCCCAGTGTGACACTTTTCAAGTGCCCCTACGAGGCCACAGCCATCGCTGCCTGTTCTACCTTAGCTTTGGCTCTGCCATGCCCTAGTTTTCCTGGCTTTGCCGGTGACCCGTCTGCACTGGCATGTGTCCATGCAGGTCTAGAGGCCTCTTACTTTTTATGTGAGTCTCCATTCTAAATGTTATCATCTTAATTTTCTACCACATATTGTTCTTTCTTGTTTGGATAATACCTCCATTGCTACCACTTAAACACCTTTCACTACAATTCATCTTCTGCTTTATTACACATTGAGCTGACAGAATGCCTTCCAAACATTCTTTTCTACTTACCCTATGAGCTTCTGGCCACGTTGTACCTGAGAACTGTTGCTAACTTGTGAATTTGGGGCAGATTACAATGACCAGAGTCCACATTCACTTTTTATTCTTACATCCTAACAGGTCAGTGTATATTACTTTCAGTGATTATGAGAGTGTACAGGGACTGCCTGCCTTTCGCTATAAAGTTCCTGCAGAAATATTAGCTAATACGTCAGACAATGCTGGCTTCTGTATACCTGAGGGAAACTGCCTGGGCTCAGGAGTTCTGAATGTCAGCATCTGCAAGAATGGTAAGAACTCAAGAGAGGGGGTATGATAGGGGTGTCAAGAATGCAGAAGGATTGGAGTTCAACAAAGAATATGTAGCTGGGCATAGTGGCACACACCTACACTACCAGCTACTAAGGATGCTGAGGTGGGATGATCACTTGAGCCCAGGAGTTCTCAAGTCCATCCTGGGCAACATAGTGAGACCCCTGTCTCTAAAAAAACAAAACAAACAGAAAAGAATATGTTGTCAGCCCAATAGAAAGATCAGTTTCTTTCAAGAATAATGTTTCATAACATGGCTATTGAATGGTAAAAAAAATTATTGGCTTTTCTGTGATGCTTTTTATTTCTAGAATGCCATGTCGTGTTTTTTTTCTGGACAGTGGTTTAGAAGTCTTAACAGTAATAATAGCTCATGTTTACTAAGCACCTGATGTATGCCAGTCGCTGTCCTAAGTGCTTTACATATTTGCATGTAGTTAATACATGCAAAACATTAACTGATTTCAATGTTCAAAACAATGCTGAGTCTGGGCACAGTGGCTCATGCCTGTGTTCCCGGCGCTTTGAGAGGCTGAGGTGGGAGGATTGCTTGAGTCCAGGGGTTCAAGATCAGCCTGGGCAACATAGCAAGACCCCTGTCTCTACAAAAAAATAAAAAATAAAAAATTAGCTGGGTGTGGCGGCACACACCTGTAGTCACAGCTGCTCAGGAGGCTGAAGCAGAGAGATTGCTTGAGCCCAGGAGTTTGAGGTTGCAGTGTGCTATGATTGTGCTACTGCATGCCAGCCTGAGCAATAGAGTGATTCCGCACCTCCCGGCCAAAAACAGATGCTAAAAGAAAAAGTGGACAACTCGGTTTTAAGAAAGTGCATATCATGGCAAAGATTCTCAGTGATTTTGAAGCAGAGTTAGTTTTAAACCCTGACACAAATGTCCCAGTGTTTCTTAAGGTCAGAGCTACTCTGCTCCTTTCCGTGAATGAGGCAGAATTATCAGTGGCACAACTGACAAAACTATTCTCTTCATCTTCAAGAGTAGTTTTAATAGCCACAAGTTACAGAATTATTCACAACGACCTTACAGATGGTAGATATTCAGTGGCCTGTTTTTATAAGTGGGGAAACGGGCTCAGAGAGGTAACAGGATTTGGATGCGACTCCTCCCTCTGAGCAGATCTCTGGCGGAACTCAGGGTCTTCTCATATTTGCCCTGTGATTCCCTCTTTGGCTATAATTCCTCTCTAAAGTTTCTTTGGAGAGCTCTCTCTGTAGTCCCTTTCTCCTGAATAAAGTAATGTGCTCACTTTTGCTCCCGTATTAACTCGTTTTAAAATCTCCTTTCAGGCCTGGCATGGTGGTGTGTGCCTGTAGACTCAGCTACTCAGGAGGCTATGGTGGAAGAGTTGCTTGAGTCCGGTTTGATTCTAGCCTGGGCAACATAGCGAGACTCCATCTTTTAAAAAAGAAAACAAAAAAGAATAAGATATCATTTTGGAATAAGTCTGAGGTCAGCAGTATACCTCCTGATCCTTGTCTGAGAGGGCAGTGACCCCCACACCTGGCCTGACATCAGAATTATCTGGAGAGTTATTAAAATATGTTGGTGAGGCACAGTGGATCATGCCTGTAATCCTAAGCCTTTAGGAGGCTGAAGCAGGAGGCGCACTTGAGGCCAGGAGTTTAGACCTGCTGGGCAACAGGGAGACCCCATCTGAACAAAAAATTTAAAAATTAGCTGGTCATAGCTCAGCATACACCTATAGTCCCAGATACTCAGGAGGCTGAGGCTGGAGGGTCGCTTGAGCCCAGGAATTCAAGGCTGCAGTGAGCTATGATTGCAACATTGCACTCCAGCCTGGGCAACAGAGTATCCAAAAAAAATTTTTATATGTGTATATATATTATATATATGTTACATATGTATTATATATAGTGTATATATTATATTGTGCATATATTATATATAGTGTATGTATTATATAGTATATATATAATATACAACTGACAAAAGTATTTTCTTCATCTTGAAGACTAGGTTTAACAGCCACGTGTGTGTATATATATATTTATGTATGTATATGTTAATATATTTGTTAATATATGAATGTATTAACAAATTATATAGTTATATAAATATGCATATATCTGCATATACATATATTTGCTATATTTTAATATACTAGGTATGTATATAATATGTAGGTATACACACACATGTGCACAAGCATGCACACACACACACGTATGTCCTAGGGTCCCATGTTGAACATACCAGGGCCCCAGAATCTACACTTTTAACAAGTGATTTCCATAAACATGGCGTCTAGGTATTTGGGGACCATTGTGCGAGGGAACATGGTGCCCTTTACCTGGAGATAAAGACCAAGGGTGCATGGGGACAAGTTCCTGGTTGTGATCTCCCCCATTGCCTTACTGGTGAATAGTCCTGAAACAGTGTCCCTGCCCCCTCATCTGGTGTGCATCTGGCTCAAAGCAAAAATGTAGATATATTTTCTCTTGCTGTTTTTATTAAATTCTATTTCCTCAAGAAACTGATGCCAGAATCAACAGAAATATTCTACTTTACACATTTAAACTTCTTGCTACAATCCTTTTCCTCTGTTATATATTCCCAAATTGGGACTGTGGTGAAACTCTCCAGGATCATCCTCCAGTGTTTTGAATTCTACAGGGGAACATTTTGGATAACAGGATGAGTGAGTGTTCTGGAGTCAGGCAGATCTGGGTTTGAATCCTATTCTATTTGTTGGCAAATTGGCCAAAGTTTATTAAGGAGGGTTCCAGACATCAGTTTTCTCATTAATAAAATGGAGGTGGTTATAGCTTCTTGAGGTTGTGTGAGAGTTAGAAATAATGTATGTAAAACACTCGGGACAGTGGTCCTTAATAAGCCATCAACAGATTTTAAAAATACGTTTTCGAGGTCATTATAGGTCACAAAGAAGGAAGTCATGATTTTCTGGAACTGTTCAGCAGTAAACAGCAAAATGCATGTGCATGTGTGATGTGTTCCTTGAGCCATGGGCTGGTGGATATGTAAGCAAATTTAAATAAGTTGCCGATAAGCTCCTTTCTCCAAAAATATATTGCCCTGGCAGCAATATTGGGTCCCTCTCTTCTTTTCAATAGCCAGATCAAGAATAGGTTTCCTTAGTACCTTGTTTCCCTATTTGGTTATATATATATATATACACATTAAATTTATAACATAAGCACTTATTTGGTTCTTAAAATGAATAGGAAAGGAAAAAAACCCAGAATCTTTGTGATCTGGTTAGAGGCTGGGTGTATAGCACAACCACAACCAGGCTAACTCTTAAAAAATTATATAAGCCAGGTGTGGTGGCTCAAGCCTGTAATCTCAGCACTTTGGAAGGCTGAGGTGGGCAGATCACTTGAGGTAAGGAGTTTGAGACCAGCCTGGCCAACATGGCGAAACACTGTCTCTACTAAAAATACAAAAAAATTATCTGGGTGTGGTGGCGCATGCCTGTAGTCCCAGCTACTTGGGAGGCTGACGCAGGAGAATCACTTGAACCCGGGAGGCAGAGGTTGCAGTGAGCTGAGATTGTGCCTATCTTTGGTTAAAAAAAAAAGAAAAAAAAAACCACCACAATTTTTTTTTAAATTTTAGAAATAACAAGAAATAAAAAGCCCACTTACTCCTAGAGAATTGTAGTTGAAACTAGTGCTTTGAGGTACAATACCCCTCATTCACTTAGTATTCTGCTGTCATAACCTGATGGCTAGCTGTCCCTGGGTAAATTTTGTAACTTTTGTGAACCTCACTTTCTTCAAATGTAAAGTGAGGCTAATAGTTCTAACTTCATTGGGCTGCTGGGAGCATTAATTAAAATAATGTATATGAAGCACTTTAACTTCTGTAAATATATGTTGAAGAATAAATAATTCAGCCTGAACTTCAGTATATAATGAGGAATAAAAAATTGGGGGTAAATGAGATGTCAGAAAATGAAGTATAAATCCTGAACTAGGAGGTAAAGAATGGTGTTTTAGCCTGCCCAAGTTAATTTATATGTAGCTTTTAAATTTTTCTTTAGGAACCAGGCTGTGGCCAGGAACTTTTACATTCAGCTTAGATTTTAAGAACAGCATCATTCATTTCTGTTTTCCTTCAAACGCAGGTGCACCCATCATTATGTCTTTCCCACACTTTTACCAAGCAGATGAGAGGTTTGTTTCTGCCATAGAAGGCATGCACCCAAATAAGGAAGACCATGAGACATTTGTGGACATTAATCCTGTGAGTACATACTTCCTCCTGGTAAAAGAGCATATGTTTTATTCTGTCTATACAGTGTTCACCAGTTTAGTCCTGAGCCTTCTTTAAAAACATCCTTACTTTCATATACATATTCAAGTGGGAGAAATTCACCTTAGTGCTGGTGGAGGCAGTGTCTCCTAGCCCTATAATTAGAAGTCTGAATTGTGTGGATTGAATAGCAGAAATACGAGCAAACCTGCCTTTAACAAAAAGCAACAGTGAAAACTCAGTTATTGGAAACTACTGAGATTGGACCCATGTAACCCAGTCAATCTTCTGTTGCTAGCCTTGGACCTCAACATATATTTATTTCTCCCCTTGGGACACAGATCAAAAAAGTTAAAGATGTCCCTTTGCTTCCTCACTGCCAGGAGTATTTTGGTTGAAATATGAATATGTATATTAACTTCAGGCACTTTTGGCAAACTTCTTTCTACAGGTTATTTGAGAGTTTATTATCTTATTAATTATAAAGGTATCAGATATACATAGAGGAGACATACATATATGTGTGTGTGTGTGTGTGTGTGTGTGTATGTGTAATACACATTTAATCCTGTATTCATAGAGGAGAAAAACAAAAACCATGCTAACCATGTCTTCATTTTTGGAATTTGAACATTATAGACCAATAAAAAAAAAAGCAAGAACATTCTTCTGGCACAGTATTTTATGGGTACTTCACACTCTTAGCTACATACATTGCATTTGTATCTGAGAAACCATTGATCTTATGCTCTGGTGAATAAGATCGTGTGTGGGTTTCTCCCTGTTCTCTCTTAGCCATCAGCTGATCAGTTCCCTTGGATCAGCCAAACTGTTAGCAGTGCTTGTCACCAAGGGGTGAATGCAGTCTTATAACCTTAGTGCAAAGATGGAGCTGCCCTAAGGAAGATAAGTGCTGCAGTTGTCCCCCATGGCTGTGCTAGGTGGGCCCTATACTTGGATGCCACTCTCTGGCAGTGACCACCACCCTCTGCTTAGCTCTCTGGACAACTGCCTGGAAATCCAGATGTGACAGGCTATCTTTTGGGTCTCCTTCCTGTTGGAGTCCTTCTGAGGCTGTGCTACTCAGAGTGGCAGCATCCTGGGAGCTTGTTAGAAATGGCCAGTCTACTGAATCAGAGCCTACATTTTAACAGGATTCCCAAGGACCCACATTCATACTCATGTTTGAGACACATTGGTGTACCAGCCACCTAATACATGGTTCTCATTCTGTTCTGGGGATCACTTTTACTTGTTTCCACTCTAACACATGGTAATGGTCACCTTGTTTATCAGGACCACACAGAAATGGTGCTCTATTGAAAAAGTTGTTTGCAGTTTAATAAATCCTAATGTTTCCTTTTCACTTCTCTGATTTGCAGTTGACTGGAATAATCCTAAAAGCAGCCAAGAGGTTCCAAATCAACATTTATGTCAAAAAATTAGATGACTTTGTGTAAGTTTTGTTTCTTTCTATGGAGGAGACAGCAGTTTTGCTCCATTGCCCTTCTGGTGGGGTTGATGGCAGGAGGAGTACAGCCTACTTCACCTAAGTCTGCTCACCCCTGCCCTTCAGGGATGGGGCAGGATCAGCATTTTCATGGGTGCCTTGGTCTTGGAATTTACTTGTTGTATTTAATCATACAGTTACAGAGTGCTTCCCATGGATCAGGTATTATTCTTAGCACCTTATGTAGATTCACATATAACCTTGTATTGTCCCCATTTTACAGATGAGGAAACAGAAGCAGAGCGTTTAGGTAACTTGCTAGAGGCCACACAGCCTTACTGTCTAGTCAACTTTTACCCACTCCACTAAGCCTTTCTCTCATGCACCTTGACTCTCTTGGTGTATTAGGCTGTTCTTGTGTTGCTATAAAGAAATACCTGGCTGGGCGCAGTGGCTCACGCCTGTAATCCCAGCACTTTAGGAGGCCAAGGTGGGTGGATCACGAGGTCAGGAGATCGAGACCATCCTGGCCAACATGGTAAAACCCCATCTCTACTAAAAATTCAAAAATTAGCTGAGCATGGTGGTGGGTGCCTGTAATCCGAGCTATTTGAGAGGCTGAGGCAGGAGAATCGCTTGAACCAGGGAATCAGAGGTTGCAGTGAGCTGAGATAGTGCCACTGCACTCCAGTCTGGTGACGGAGCAAGACTCTGTCTCAGGAAAAAAAAAAAAAAAGAGAGAGAGAGAGGGAGGGAGGGAAGGAAGTGGGGGGAGGGAAGGAAGGAAAGGAAGGAAAGAAAGACCTGAGACTGGTTAATTTATAAAGAGATTTAATTGGCTCACAGTTCCGTAGGCTGTACAGGAAGCATGGTGCTGGCATCGGCTCAGTTTCTAGGGATGCCTCAGGGAGCTTTTGCTCATGACGGAAGATGAAGCAGGAACAAGGTACATCACATGGGGTGAGCAGGAGCAAGAGAAAGAGGAGGGGAGGTGCCACACACTTTTAAATACCAGATCTCATGAGAACTCACTGTCACAAGGACAGCACCAAGGGAATTGTGCTAAACCATTCATGAGAAATCCACCGCCATGATCCAACCACTGCCCACCAAGCCCCACCTCCAACACTGGGGATTACATTTCACCCTGAGATTTGGGGGAAAAAGTATCCAAACTCTATCACTCAGAGACTTGAGACAGAGTCTCTTCCTCTTCCCCTCTCTCTGTTCCCACTGGTCCCACTTGGGGCCAACCATAACTCTCATTTGTATAGTTATAATCTCTTGAGTCTAGCCTTACCTCCCCATGCTGCAACTTAATTTGGATTCCAAAGTATAATCTCCTGCTCAGATTTTTCAATGGGAATTTTTTAGGAATGAAATAAACAGGATGCAAAACTATGCATAATTATCTATCTATAAAACTTGACTTGTTTACCTCATTGAATTTGCCAGATTTAATACCAGGTGTCATGGCTTTTTCTAAGAAGTAGATGTGGTTTACAAGAATGCATTTTGTCATCTGTGTGTGTATTTCTGAGGCAGTATAATTTAGTAGTTAAGAGCTGGAACCTTAGAATCAAAGTGGAATTACATTTCTGGCTCCATCACTTACTTGTAGTGATCCTAGGCAAATTATGTAGCCTCTCTGAGTCAGAATTTTCTCATCTGTAAAACTAGGACAGTAATACCTACTGCATGTTACTACTGTAGGAATTGAGTGAGATAATATCCCAAAAACACCTGGCACAGAGCTGGTATGTGGTACGTGCTCAGTTGGCTCTTGTTGCAAAGACGGTACTTCAGTGGCCTAGTTACAAAACACTCTGAGGAGTGACAGCTTTGTTCTGTCAACTGGAGCCTTCTCTGATGACTCTAAGGAGAATAGTAATCATTTTAAGGAATCTGCCTTCAGTATCTTGTGTTTTGATAAATGTACAGCACTTGAATTGCTAGACAGACTGGAATCTAACTTGTAGTGTATATGTTTGCAAAGATAACTAAGAAATCAGTAAATTCTGGGTAATTTAAGAAATAAGTGTACTGGAATCTTCATATAAATGTGTCTGTCCAGGAAAGTGTGCCATTGTGATGAGGATGTCTCTGAAACAATCTCATCCTTTATCTTTGTAGTGAAACGGGAGACATTAGAACCATGGTTTTCCCAGTGATGTACCTCAATGAGGTAAGTCCTGAGACAGAGGGAGCCACGGGTGCTTTCAGACTCAGAAAAAATCCATTATGATGTCTACTGTTGTAGTTATGTGTAAGTTATGACAAAAAGGCAAAAGATTTTTAAAACCTGTTATTCCTCTGAAAATTTCACTTAAACGTTCACATGAATCTGCCTGTGTCTGAGAGCTGATTTGGATAAATGACGGAAAGAAATTTTCCTTCTCAAGAACACTATTTGGGCAAAACTCCCTTTTGGGGAGCTGCTCATGTAAGAAACAAAAACAGGAAAATGAGCCATTGGCAGGCATTGTTGAAGCAGGGAAATAGCTCACACTCAGATAGATGCCAGCTAGACCTTTGTCTCCTCCTCCTTTGAAACCATGCTGGTTTAAGACACCTGTGGTAAATTCTTTTCTGAATCACATATCACGTTTACTGTAGTTATCTCTCCTCAGTTTCTCCTGCTTCCACCCAGCTTGAGGAAAAAAACACAGGTTTTTTTCTTCAACGAATTCTTGACTGGCAAATTTCTACTTTTTATTGTTTTTCTATTTCCTAAAAATACTTGCTGTTTGTAGAATATCGAATAACAGAGATTAGCAAGAAAAAGAAAAATTAAAATCACTATTCACAAAATCTGTGTCAGCCTGATAATATTGTTTCTATTTTATTTTACTCAATGTGTTGTACAGTTTTTTCCAATAACAACTTTAAAAGGTAATCTAATGTTTTACATTTTATAAAACGTGTGCTCTTTATAGAACTCTTAGAAATTTTTTAAAAAATTGATTTAAAAAGTAAATTACTGCTAAGTCCCTCTCTCTCAGAGACAGGTGCAGTTCAGATGTCAACTCCTGATATTTTCGTGTTCTTGCTATTACATAGCTGAAATCATATGATAGATACAATTTTATATCTTTCTTTCTTCATTTAGCATTATATTGGTATTCACATTTACAAACTTTTAAGGGTTTGTGATTACAATTCTAAGATGAGGCTTTTATTGTTTCATAGGAAAAATTCAGGCAATATTTACCAATTCATAGGATCTCTTTGCAATTGCTCCTGGATCATCCATGTTCCTGTTTGTGGGCAGGGGCATGAAAGTAGGTCTTTTTGAATATGCAGAAGGGCCCTTTTCTGCCCGTTTCTGTTAAGTTGTGGCATATTTGAAGTCCTTCCACCCCCAACTTCTACTTCGCTTTTTTGTGAAAGACTAGATTAAGTCCAGGTGTGTGGAGTGGAACCTTGTATTTTTGCTGCCTCCTAGGAACAGCTTGATTATTCTCTTCTCTAGAAAAATAAAATATTAGACCTGGAAGTGACCTTGGAGACTGTTGCCGCACCACCTTTTTACCGGGGAGGAAACTCTAGCCAGTTATTGGAAAAACTGTCTTAGAACCCAATCCCCTGACTTGGTCCAATGAAAAAAAAAATTTTTTTTTTTTTTTTGAGTTGCCGCACCACCTTTTTACCGAGGAGGAAACTCTAGCCAGTTATTGGAAAAACTGTCTTAGAACCCAATCCCCTGACTCGGTCCAATGAAAAAAAATTTTTTTTTTTTTTTTTTTTTGAGACAGGGTCTCATACCCTGTGCAGTGGTGCAATTTCGGCGCCTGCAGCCTCGACTTCCTGGGCTCAAGTGATCCTCCCACCTCTGCCTTCCAAGTAGCTGGAACTACAGGTGTGTGCCACCATCGCCGGCTAAATTTTTTTTTTCCTGAGATGGAGTCTAGCTCTGTTACCCAGGCTGGAGGGCAGTGGCCCAATCTCAGCTCACTGCAACCTCTGCCTCCTGGGTTCAAGTGATTCTCATGCCTCAGCCTCCCAAGTAGCTGGGACTAAGGTACCCACCACCACACCTGGCTAAGTTTTGTATTTTTAGCAGTGATGGGGTTTCATCATGTTGAAACTCATGACCTCAAGTGATCTGCCCACCTCGGCCTTCCAAAGCGCTGGGATTACAGGCATGAGCCACCATGCCCAGCCCCGGCTAATTTTTGTATTTTTGTAGAGAGGTGGTTTCACCACATTGCTCAGGCTGGTCTCAAACTCTTGAGCTCAAGCAGTCTGCTTGCCTTAGCCTCCCCAAAGTGCTGGGATTACAGGCATGTGCAACTATGCTAGGCCTCCAATGCAAATTAAGCGTAAACTAGGCCAGAATTGTTGCTCATAATTTCTATGGAATTAAGCTCTTCAGATACCTCACTCATTACACTAGGTGGTAATTCCTCTGCTCTGCACACACTAAGTGTCATTCTAGTACATTTCCTACTATCAACAGTCTCTGGAATTCTGGTTAGCCCACAGCTTCGCTGAGCACTTTCTGTAGAGGGCCGTGGTCCTGATTATTATAGATGTAACCAAGAAAGAAATTATACTTTCCACATACCATTTTTGGAGTGTTTCATTTATTTATTCATTTAATCAGCCAGCATTAATCAAGCACCTACTGTGTGCTGGGTGCTATACCCAATGTGGAGGTGACTGAGGTTAAGTCTTGCCTTCAGGGTCTTCCCAGTCATTGCAAGACAGACAGTTACAATGCAGAGTGCAAGGACAATGATGGAGGTGGAGAGTGAGATGGAAACTTAGGGAAGAGGCCTTTGACTAGGCCTGAGGTAGCCAGAGAAAACTTTTGGAAGGAAGTGATGCTGAGCTGATTTTTAAGGATGAATTGGAATTATCTGACATAAAACAAAAGATGATACCGTCTCAGTATTTCTGAATACATTTTACCTCCTTTTTCCAATCTATTTTAAGAGTAAAAAGATGTCTTCAGGAGAAGACAAGATATTAATGAATAAATGTCCCTTCTGATTACTCTGACTTATAAATGGATTTTCAGTATATTTGGTTTGCTAACAGGAGGAGATTCCCAAATTGTATTAAATAAAGGAAAGATATAGCAAAAAAAGGTTACACACTGGATGTTTAGTCATCAAGGGAATACTATTTTCTTGCCTCTCCAGAGTGTTCTCATTGATAAAGAGACGGCGAGTCGACTGAAGTCTGTGATTAACACTACTTTGATTATCACCAACATACCCTACATCATCATGGCACTGGGTGTGTTCTTCGGTTTGGTTTTTACCTGGCTTGCATGCAAAGGACAGGGATCCATGGATGAGGTGAGAACTGGCTGAAGGAACTTCTTCCTTATTGGATAACTTTACCTGAGGAATTCAACTGTACTTCACTGAAGGGCTGTCAGCTGGCTTATTAGGATGAATTCTGGGATTTTGTGCTGGGCATAGTGATTTCATTCTTATTTTACTGTTGGACCAAATGGGAAACAAAGGAAGTATGTCAAAGAAGGTGGAGGGATAGAATGTTCCATCTAGTATTTGGGGAATAGAATCTCTTTGGATATATCCTCTGGGAGTTAACTTTACATCTTTGAAAACAATAACCTGAAAGAAAAGGAAGAATATATAACAGTTACACATCTGATCTTTGGTGTCAGACTGCCTGAGTTCAAATCCCAGTTCTGCCACTTAACAGCTATACGACCCTAGAAACTGTGCTTCAATTTCTTCATCTGTAAAATGGGATAATAAAAGCCTCCCTTATGAGTTTTTCATGAGGATTACATTATATAGTAGACATAAAGGACTTGGCCCAGTGTTAGCATATAGTAAGAGCTCAATAAAGGATTAAGTATTATTAAATATGATAAAACAGCTCCAAGATTATAGAGCAAGGCAGGCAGGGCCCTGCTTGGAAGGAATCCCTGATGTATTCGAAGATACCTATGATTTAGGTATCACTGCATAATAAATGATTGGAACATGGGCATACTTTCCTGGAAGGTTAGGATAAAGAGTTGGGTTGGCCTCTCCAGTGACCAGCAGCCCAACCAGGAACCTGAATACCTCCAATGAGCCTTTTCTGTAGAAGCCCTTCTTAAATTTTCTGCAACTTCCTTTTTTACAACAGAGGCCTTTTTTTCCTCCAGTTTCCTCAACTAAGTGTCCGAGGCAAATGTGAAGTAGAAAATAAATAAGTGAAACCATCTGAGTAAAATTAGCTGAATTTCCCTGACTTCCATATTCTTCCATTATTTCTCTTATCCCATGCCAGTCACTTTAGCTTGAATTAGCTGTGAGGCAAACTATTTTGCCATTTCTATGTGTGGATCTTCCAGTCTGACTTTGTGCAGTCACTGAAATTGTCTTAAGCACAAATGAAACCTCATGGAAATGTTAATTACTGCTCCTATAATTAACCTTCCTCATATATTCAACAAGCAAGCAATTATTGAGAACTACTATCTCTGAGACACTATTCCTTAGTAGGTTTCAAACCAGGAAGCAGGCAAATTCCATAGAGTCTAAGTTTTATAATCCAGATCAGCACAGAGAAGGGTACTGCTCTGGTATTGAGGGTGAGAGTGGTCAGAAAAGGCCTCCTGAAAAGGTTAGGCCTGAATCTTCAAGAACAAGCAGTAGTCCAATAGGGGAGGTAAGGGGGATGAGCCACCTTCCTATAGGTCTCTCCTCCTTCCATGCCCCCACTCCTCACCCAAACTTTTCACACTGGGGAGAAGTTTCTGACAGGAACACCTAACTTCTTTGTCTTCTCTCTTCTGTGTTTCAGGGTACAGCGGATGAAAGAGCACCCCTCATTCGAACCTAAACATTGCCTTTGCTTGGTGAAGAAACCACGTGAGCTGTCCTGACCTGGACCATGACGTGGGGAAACCCTCCACCTCCTCGCAGGCTTGTTGCCTGTTGAAAGAAGGGAAAAGACACGGCGCTGGCAAGTGATAGGAACATTCTGGCCAGAGGTTAAAGAGCAGGCTGACATGGCTGGCCATTAAGCTTTATAAAATCATGTGGGCTCTGAAATTGTTTTTTTATGTGTCTAGCAAGTATTTAATAAACCCATGTATAGTAATTTTGTTGTTGTTGGGTGCTGGTAGCTCCAGAATTTTGTGACCACTGTTGTGGGTAAAATGTCTCTGCATCACTTGTTAATGCTACTTGGTCTAACTTTATTCAGTATGCTTCATTCACCGAACTTTGTGCTCAAAATGCGTATATACCATTTTATGTTGTATTCCATCATTTCACTTGCAAAACAGAAGTAAATAAGAGTTCGGGACCCAGGGTAAAATGGTAGCTTCATCCAGTATATCATTCAAATGCATCTGATTTCTAAAATATTACATATTACATTTTATGTTGATCTTCAGTTCATAATTCCTCCAGGAAAACTCAGTCTTCCAACTACAATAAAATACTGGGTAGAATCAAATAGGAAAGGGGTTGGGTGGGGCAGTACCCATGAGTTGATAGTGATAAGCTTCTAAGGATTTTTAACTTATACTTTTGTGAACGAAGAGAATGCATAAATAATGTCGGTGAGGATAAGTACAGATATTTCATGTAGAGTAGAATTAAATGCTAGTTATGATGCTTGTGGATAGTTAACTGTTATTTTTTTAGTCAAAATGATTGTGCTGTGAAAAGATGCTCCTGAGAGAATGTAATGAGTAACTGATTTTTCTTCCTGAGTCACCCTTGCCAAATATGATACTGTATTAATTAATCTAATATTGAGTGATTATTTGTAAAATTATGAATATGGGAAATCCATTTATCTACAGCCTAAGTTACACATAAGTTTCAGAAAGTCTGATTAGACTAAAGAGACATTTCTTCTGGGAAAGCCTTCTTGGTAATTTTGAAATTCTTTTTACAAGTTCTTTCCTCAGATTCAGTTCTTTCCAGTGTTTTGTAGCTCACAGTCACTCACTGAATAGAAAAACGTGTGCCCTGCACTTCCTGTGACAATCATTTTGCTGACAGAATGATGGATGTTTAAAATATTGCACAAAGTACTTTAAAGAAAGGTCTGTTAGGACCAGAAGCAGAGACACCACTTTTCAAAGGACTTCTTGGTTTCAGCATAACCGAAGGCAGGGAATTGGGAGCCACCATATGTCACAGTGTTCAGAATTCAAGCATATTTAAGGGCATTTTCTTTGATTCTCAAAGTTCACCATTCATTTTGAATTAAGAAGCCTATGCATTTAGCTGACAAAGTGCTTACAGAATTTCTTAACAACTGAACCACTCGAAAATATTTTTTTTGTTTAAAACTAGATTTCAATGTAAGCAAATGAAGAAAAAATATATAGATTTCATTTCCATAGCTTCTTATCCCTGTATTGAGGTAATAAATTGTTTTACTGACAATTTTTCCTTTTTCTACACTAAAACAATATGTGATATGTTTCCCCTCTTGAAGAGGCAATTCATTAAACTCTCAACTTTTCTATAGAATCAAGATAGAAACTTTAGATACTCCAACTCACCAAAATGTAAAAAAACTAAGAAAAATATTGGGTCTGCAATAATGCTAAATATCTAGATTTTTAGAATTTATAAATATTTAACTAGATAATTGGGCATGTCTTATTTATGCATGTACTTATCCATACTAATAAAATGGACACGCTAGTGCATACTTATTGGCTTAGTCCTATTATCAGGATAGAATCATCTGTGAGGATATTTTAAATACTGTAAATGATAACAGTTAATGATATACACATTTAGACTGAGTTACACACTGGCAGGGAGACCAAAAACATATTACTTCCATACTTCTGTCATGATTCTTTTTTTTGAGACAGTCTCACTCTGTCACCCAGGCTGGAGTGCAGTGGGGTGATCTCACCTCACAGCAACCTCTGCCTCCCAGGTTCAAGCAATTCTTCTGCCTCAGCCTCCCAAGTAGCTGGGACTACAGGCACATGCCACCACGCCCAGCTAAATTTTGTATTTTTAGTGGAGACGGGGTTTCACCATGTTGGCCAGGATGGTCTCGATCTCCTGACCTTGCTAGCCACACACCTCAGCCTCCGAAAGTGCTGGGATTACAGGTGTGAGCCACTGCCCCTGGCCTGTGTCATGATTCTTAATAGTTACTTGGTTAAAATCACATTTGATACTATCCTTCTGAAAAGTCTGAGACAGACGTACAAACTACAGTCAAAATTATAGCTTAAGAGGAATGAATGCACCTATTAGGCTTTAAGTTAAAGATAAATTATTTCTCATGCTTATTCTCTTGCGGCAGTTATCTGAGAAAGACCCTCAAAGGCTTTGTGATTGTAAGCACTGTCATGATCACAGAATGCAAGCTTCTGGTACCATGATCCTCAACTTAGGAAGAAACCAAGACAGAGAGCTTAACTCACTTCTCTCAGGGAAAATTAGGAGTTGAGCACAGGACAGGAAATGGGCTTTGTCACTTTTAGCTCCAGGCTTTTCCAACCAGATTTTATTTCCTTATGTTCTAGAAAGATCACTAATGGTCAAGTGGAACAAGCACTACACGACTAACCCCTATTGGGGTTTTTAACTTAAGGGAGGCTAATTTTTCATTTAAATTGCTTGAGATATGAGTTCTGCAAAAGGTGGTCCGTATCCTTGGCCCTCTGGGCATTATCACTAAATTGCTTGTGCCTGTTAATGAGAATACTGACCAGAATGCTCTTCATGTAGCTCATACAGTTGGTTCACTTCATGCGGTTCTTGACGTGTTTATTTCTACCCTTAATGCAATGAAATGTTTCACTAATAAAAAACCACTTTATATAAAATTGCACTAGAAGTTATATGTCATTGGATGTCCTGTTGTTTATGGAGTTTCACTGGAAAGATGTTCCTTGACAGAGGCAGCCCTGAGTCACACACTTGGACCATGTCTGATTTCAGCTTCGCTGTAGTGGACGGTTACAATCAGCCTGACAAGTTCCACTCCAAGCAGTCCCACACTCTGCTTTTCTGTCTTGAGTCTTTCTCAAGAGCCCTTGAGAAAGTATCAGGGAGTTAATAACCCAAGGCAACCCTCAACTAAATGGGGCAGGAGTCAGTCAGCTGATAGATGTTTCAATCCTCAGAGGACCAATTCTCAGGCTTATTCCACATAGGTCCTCAATTAGGGTTGCCCACAGTGGTAACTACTTTCTGTTAGTGTTTCTTTGTTCCCTGTCTTAATCGCCCAGCCCTTCAATGCTGCTTCCCAAATCATCCACCTGTCGTAACATCTTACGTCTGCTTATCTTAGGTCTGCTTCCAGGTACACCCAACCAAAATGCAGATAAGTCCACCCAAAAGGCTCAGTGGGATCCAAGAGCTATTGGAGAGGCACTGGGTGTTTTTTTTTTTTTCTTTTCTTTCTCTCTTTTTTTTTTTTTTCTTTTGAGACAGAGTCTTGCTCTGTCACCCAGGCTGGAGTGCAGTTGTGCAATCATGGCTTACTGCAGCCTCGACCTCTTGGACTCAAGTGATCGTCCTACCTCAGCCTCCCTAGTAGCCGGGACTACAGGTGTTCACCACCACACCTGGGTAATTTTTGTATATTTTGTAGAGACAAGGTTTTGCCATGTTGCCCAGGCTGGTCTTGAACTCCTGGGCTCAAGCAATCTGCCCACCTCAGCCTCCCAAAGGGCTGAGGCTTTTGTTTCTAGGGATATTTATCTACGGTACTATCTAGGGTACTAAAGTTATTAATTCCAAACTTCATATTACCTTTAAAACCTTTCCCATCCCAATACTGCAACTTATTTTTGAAATCAGCAAATCCAGAAAAGTCTTAAAATATCTAGCTCAGTGTTACAAATGTCATGTATCAAGGACACTTGATCCCTAAGATATATACTTCCTAGGAATCCTAACTCTGCAGCTGGTTTATGTCACAGGGAAGCTCCTTGTACCTATTTCTTCTTACTCAAGGTAGTTAGAGACACCTGGAACTTTGTAACATGCCAAGCCTGATTATTTCAAATCAGGGAGTAAGAAAAATCCAGAAAAAAATTTTTTTAAGCAATAAGGTATGTTAAAACATAGCACTAAACATCCATTAGCACTAAGAAAACAGTATAGGATGAGTGGTATAGAATACAAAGTATAAAAACATGTATACACATTCAGCACAAGATAAAGATCCCATTTCCAGTAACTATATTTTTTCATTCAGTCAAGTTTTTATTTTTAAACACTTTTGAGGTATAATTTACATACCATAAAAGTCACCCATTTAAAATGTACAATACAATGATTTTTAGTAAATTTACTGAGTTGTGCAGTTTTAGAACATTTCCATAACCTCAATAAAATTCCTCATGCCAGTTTATAAGCACTCTGTTGCCAACCTTAGCCCCTGGCAACCACCATCATCTTTCGGTCTTTGTAGATTTGCCTTCTCCAGACATTTTATTTAATTATAGAGTATGTGGTATTTGGATCCTGGCTTCTTTCTACATTATACCTAAAAATGTGTTCAACTAATTTCATTAAGCACCCACTTTATGCTAGGCACTTTGAATATAAACTAGGCTACTGGTTTAAAAGAGATCTGTGGATCTTACAGTCTAGTGTGGAAAACAGTTACCAAATAATCATACAGATGAAATGTAAAATTTCAACTGAGTTTAGTGTTTTGGGAACAAGACTAGGAGCTGGAGTTAATTAAGCAAAGCAAGGTCTTTCAGACAAAGGGAACAGGACATGCTCAAGGGCAGGAGGAAATGCGGTTACTACAAGTGACTGAGAAAATGGCTGCAGTCCAGAGAGGGACGAATGGTGGGAAATAAGGTTGGAGAAAAAGGCAGAGGCCCGATCATGTTGAGTCTCATTAAACCATATTAAAGATTTGGGTATTTTGGTACGTCTTAAGACCAATGGGGAGCTATTGTGTTTTCAATTGGGTTGTGGGAGGAAGGTGGGCAAGTCTGTTTAGAAAGGCCCATTCTAGCTGCAAGATGAAGACTACAATTGAAGAGAATCAACATGGATGCAGGGAGATCAATTAGGAGCTGTTGTGCTAGGTCTCCATTGGCATGCAAGATGGGTCTTCCGGGTCATCAGCTGTCATACACCACCCTTCAGGGTGAATCCACAAAGCTACATAGCATGGGCTAAGGAATGAGCTTCACTGGAGGAAATACAAATTTACAGGGCCAGGAAAAAAGAAGGTACCATCCTCATGTTATCCCATGGAGAGGTGAGCCAAGGCCCACAACGCTGTTTGGTTTCAGAAGAGCACGTCCTCCTCCTAGTCTCCTTTTCTATAGGGCAAGCTTGAAGAAGTCTCGTCAATGGGGGAATACACAAGATGCTGAGCAACAGGCAGTTGGATTTGGAGTGCCAATGGTTTACAGGAGTTGTCTGGAAATGCGAGCTGTCCATGGAATGTTAAAAATCTCCACTCCTGTGATGAAGAAGGCGCCAGTCCCATGGGAACCTGAGCTTGGGTGCAGCCTTTTCCCTAGAAGGAGGAAACCCCAGCCACAGCTAACTCATTCTGCAGGCAACCAAGAATGAACTGCCAAGGTCACAGAGAGTCTTGCTCATTGTGCTACGGGGGCTGCTGCCGTAGTCTAGGTGAGGTTTGGTAAACTTCTCTAAAGGGCCATACAGAAAATAGTTTTGCTTTGCAAGCCAGGTGCCCTGTCACAACTATTCAATTCTGCTCTTGCAGCATGAAAGCAGCTGTGGACAATGCATAAATGATGTCTCTATGTTCCAACAAAAGTGTATTTTACAAAAATCAGCAGTGGGCTGGATTTGGCCCCTGTATCTCAGGCTCCCTTGAAGACTCTCTGCTCTCTTCTTAATAATAGTGCTCAGCTACAACCTCTCCTCACTTGATACTCTCTCCCTGACAATCCCATTTACTTCCCAGACTTCAATTACAACCCAAACACAGGTTGGGTTTTGTTCTGAATTGTGCATTTTTCATGTACTTTTTTTTTCAACTCCAAGGATGAACACTCCACATGTAATTTATCTTTGAGGTCTTTCTTTTCACAACACAGGCTGGGTTGTGTTTGGGTTGTAAATGAAGTCTGGGAAGTAAATGGGTTTTACTCTTCAGCTTCAGCCTCACATATCCAGATACCTGCTAGATATCCTTAGCCAGGTTGCCTCAAATGCAGTAAGTATAGGAACTCATTTTTCTTTTCTTCCCAAATTCCCATTACTAGAAAATGGCATCACAATCATATCTCACTGTACAGCCAGAATTCAGGGACTCATGCTAGACTCCTCCTTTCCCTCCCCTCCACATATAATCAATTAAGCAATCACCCATCAGTCTTCATTCCTGCTGTCCTCACCTGCATATCTGCACTCTCACTAGGACTCCTGCAATAATCTCTATTAGCGTTACTTAGGTTTTGTGTGTGTGTGTTTTGTTTTTTGAGACGGAGTCAGTCATCAGGCTGCAGCAGCACGATCTCGGCTCACTGCAACCTCTGCCTCCCGAGTTCAAGCGATTCTCCTACCTCAGCCTCCCAAGTAGCTGGGACTACAGGCGCATGCCACCATGCCTGGCTAATTTTTTGTTTTTTTTAGTAGAGATGGGGTTTCACCATATTAGCCAGCATTACTTAGTTTTTTAAATAAGTAACCCTTTTACATTTTCAGAATGCATAAAACGGGTTTAGGGTAAAAGTCTTCCTCCACCCATTTCGTAGCCACCCAATACATCTTTCCAGATGCAACCAATATTATTTGGTTTTTCAAACGTATTTTTCCAGGAATACTTTGTACAAATCATGTGTATTTATATATTCTAGCCCTTTTTTAAAAACCCAAATTGTAGCATACATACAGTGTTCTGAATTGTGTATTTTTCATGTAATTTTTTTTTTCAACTCCAAGGATGAACATTCCACATGTAATTTATCTTTGAGGTCTTTCTTTTCAGTACACAAAGGGCTTTTTTGTTCCTAGCTCATAGTGGAATAGTATTCCTTTGTATAAAAGCAACAATTTATTTAACCAAACCCTGGTTTGTTTCCAATCATTATTACAGATAGTGTTGTAATGAATTATCTTGTATTCCATTATTTTGCCAAATCATTTATAAGATAAATTCCTAGAAGTAGCATTGCTGGGTCAAACAACATTAGTAATTTTGATAAGTACAAAGCCTTTTTGTTATTGTTTGTTTTCATTTTTATTAAAGTTATACATATAAGCACATAGATTTAACAATCAAACAATTCTACAATTGTTATTTTTTAAAAAAATAGGAAAAGCAGACACTACTCTCAGAGTGCTTGCAGACACCTGTTTTAGCCTTTTTTAAATTGTTTTTTTTATTTTACCCCCTGTCTCTAGATGATACGCTGCTTGGTGAATTTTGTTTCAGTGTTACCCACTGACTCCCCACCATGGAGGATGAGGGTTTAGCTCTTTTCTATGCACACAAATTTTCTTTTCATTCCCCCATCTTTCCAGTATAGTTATGCCATAATTTTGTACAGCTCAATATTCAATTCTCATTATTGGGATTATGTGGAAACTGCACAATTGAGCCATGTAGTAACCTTTCAACACTTTTCCTTTCTCATCTAATATTGTTTAATTGTCCCACTGGCTTAGTTTTCATGTATTTATCACCAATTCAACCCCAACCTTGTTGCTGATTGTCTAAATCTCTCTCAAATTGCTCATCCTTTTGAAGTAGCCTTCCCCAGAACCAGACTTGCTACAGTCTGGACTGGTTATTCTCCAAGTCATCCTGGGGATTCCTGCCATCTGTGCTGGAGCTCCGAATGTCTTCCTCTTTCAGCCTTGGCTCCATCCTGGTGGCAATCATCCTCTGGTAACTAACTGCCTAAAAAATAGGAGGTGTTTTATTTTTTTTAAGTTTTTGTTTTGTTTTGTTTTTGTTTTTTTGTCTAAAAATGCTGTTAGTCTCCCTTCACAGCTGATCTACAACTTGGCTGGGAATAGAATTGTAGCTGGAAACAATTTGTATTCAGAAATTCAAAGGCATTTCTTGACTGCCTTCTAGCTAGTGTTACCATTGAGAAGTCTGATGCCATTTTGATTCCTGTTTTTTGTGTGTGACCTCTTTTATTCTCTGGAAACTTCTTTGCCATCATGGTTCTGTTATTTTGGAATGTGCCTTAGTGTGAGTCTATTTTCATTAATTGTAATGAGCATTTGGTGAACCATTTTCAAACCAACAATGTCTTTCAATTATGATAAATTTTCTTGAATTATTTAATAATTTTCTCATCTGTGCTGCATTCTTGAATAGTCACAAGTACACTATTTTCTTTTTGAGATGTCTCACTCCATCACCCAAGCTGGAGTGCAGTGGCGTGATCTCTGCTCACTGCAGCATCAACCTCTGGGGCTTCAGGCATCTGCCACATCTGGCTAATTTGGTCTATTTTTTTTTTGTAGAGATGGGGTCTCTCTATATTGCCCAGGCTGGTCTCAATCTCCCCAGCTCAGCGACCCTCCTGCCCTGGCCCCCCAGAGTGCTGGGATTACAAGTATGAGCCACTGCACTTGGCCCACAAGTATACTATTAACTTAATATCTGGTTTTCCCTCACTCAACAGTAAGTTCTCAAAGGCACAAACCATACCTTTTCTGTTTAGTGCTCAGAATAGTGCCAAGTACATAGTAGGACTCAATAAACTCTGAATGAACGAGTAACAGGAATAATAGGAATAATCTTGAAAGACTTTAAAGGACAGATTTTTCTGTATACTCTTTCTGATGTGCATAATATAACAGTGTGTGTGATAGACAACTTTTTGAACTAGTCCTTTAGTTTTATTTTTTCTTCAATTTTCCATCCTTGGTCTTTTTGTTTTACTTTCTGAGAGATTTCTTCACCTTTATCTTCCAACACTTCTACTGGGTTTTTCATTTCCGGTAATAGCTTTAAAATTCCTACAGCTCTCTTTTGTTCTGCTAAGAAT
This sequence comes from Papio anubis, assembly GCF_008728515.1. Taxonomy (NCBI): domain Eukaryota; kingdom Metazoa; phylum Chordata; class Mammalia; order Primates; family Cercopithecidae; genus Papio; species Papio anubis. The sequence goes on along the minus strand of NC_044978.1, from coordinate 119,909,089 downwards.
ACCTTTCTTTGAAAATAATAACATCCTGATATTATTTCATGGTTACAATATCTCTTGCTATCTCTCTGTGGACACTTTTTAAAAGTTTCATTCTCCTTGCAGTTAGTTTCTTCCAAGCTGCTTTTGCTGCGCTATTTGTTTTGATCTCTATACTTTGTGTTAAAGCCTTTCCTCAGCTTGGTAATCCTTGCTGGTCTACTCATATTTAAGAGTGGAACTTAAAAGCTGAATGGAAGTTCTGTGTGTCTTAGCGAGGCTTGCGAAGTGTGAGCTTTATTATAAAGCAGGATTTCTCAAACTCTGTAAAAGTGATATTTGGGGCCAGATAATTTTTTGTCTGGGGAGGAAGGGAGTCTGTCCTAGAATATTTTGCAGCATCTTCAACTTCTACCCAATAGATGCCTGTAGGATCTTCCACTCTTAAATATGAGTAGACCAGCAAGGATTACCAAGCTGAGGAAAGTCTTTAACACAAAGTATAGAGATCAAAACAAATAGCGCAGCAAAAGCAGCTTGGAGGAAACTAACTGCAAGGAGAATGAAACTTTTAAATTAAAAGTTTGGTTGCAACAACCAAAACTGTCTGTAGACACTGCCACATGTGCCAGGGGGTGGGAGGAGTAGAAGTCAAAATTGGCACCAGTTGAGGACCACTGCTATATTGTGATGTGGCTAAATCATTTATTTAGAGATTTCTGATGTCAGATGACTGTCTTTTCTCTGATACTGGTCATTTCACCCATAGAAGATTCTCCTATACCTTCCTGGAGGGTAAAAGGTTGGCTGCCAATGCTCTGGGAGCAGTAGGGGAAGGTGTATAGGCATGCATTTCCACTCAGTCTTCCAGCATTCAGTAGGGCACTACCCACTCTCAATAATGTCTGGTGCCCCCAAGTCCAGAGACACTACTATTTTATTTTTTTGACATTGGCGGGGGGCAGGGGAGAGTCCCCACCGTGTTGCCCAGGCTGGCTGAACTCCTGGGCTCAAGCAATCCTCCCACATCAGCTGTCCGAGTAGATGTGACTATAGACTGGTGCCTGGCAAATAATACTATTTTAATCACTGTAGAGAAGAATCCTCCATTATTTTTCTAGAGTGGGGAAGAAGCATTCACTTGGCTGCACAAGGTCAGAAGAGGATTCTGGGAGCTCTAACTGCTTCTTAAATAGACTTTCAACCAGTTCCTCTCATTTTATCTTCCCTTTACCCCAACTGATGAAGATACAGGATATCTCCAATTTCTGAGCTTCTGGCAGATTCCATAAATTAATCTTTGGTTTTTCTTTCTGCTAGATTGGGGGGTTGTTTGTTTTTTTAAGGTAAGCTAAGTACTTAACCATTAGACTATGTGCTAACTCAGGGGTGCCCAATCTTTTGGCTTCCCCAGGCCACACTGGAAGAATTGCCTTGGGCCACACATAAAATACACTAACACTAACAATAGCTGATGAGCTTTAAAAAAATCGCCAAAAAACCTCACAACGTTTCAATACAGTTTATGAATTTGTGTTGGGCTGCATTCAAAGCCATCCTGAGCCATGAGCCACATGTGGCCTGTGGGCTGCAGGCTGGACAAGCTGGTGGTAAATCAAAGCTCCTTAACATGCTAAGGAAGGTCTTTCAAGATCTGGTTTCCACCTATCTGTCATTCATTCATTATTTATTTCCCCCTGTTATATGCCAGACACTTGTGCAGGGCATGGAACAAGAGGGACAAGGTTCTTGCATTTATGGAATATATATTATTGTGAGTAAAAATTAGACTGATAAATTATCTGTGACAAACAGTGAAAGAAGGCAGTGCATTGGGTATGAAAGCACACTTAGTTTGCAGGAGTCAGACACTGGTCACCATTCACCAACTTGCCCAAGCCAGAAAGCAGGAAGTTGTCCTTGAATCCTTACTCCCCATGTCCAAATACTACAAGTCTTATATATGCTATTTCTTAAGTATCTCTCAAATTTATTCTCGTAATTCCACTGCCAGATATAATCCAAGTCATCATCATCTCTTACCTGTGCAACTACAACAGACTCCTAAAAGCTCTACCTTCCTGAGGCATGCTGGCTCCTTCCAATCCATTCTCCTCATGGCAGCCAGAGGGATCTTCTAAAAATAAAATTCTAGTCATACTAGTCCTGTGCCTAAAACCCCTTAAAGGTTTCCCATTCCCCTCAAGAAATAGTCTGAAATCCTTACCATAATTTACAAGGCAAAATAATATAATGGTAATTTTTACAAATTGGGACTCTGGAGTGGAGAAACATGAGTTCAAAACTAGACTCCAGAACCTACTTGCAAGGTGACTTTGGGCAAGCTGCTTAACAACTCCAAACCTCAATCCTCTCATCTCACCTGCAAAATATAGTTACAGAATCTCCTCTATTGAGTTATTCTGAGGATTAAATAATATTACAAGTAAGATGGAAGGGGACCACTCTTCCCCTCTTTTTCAGTGCTCCTTAGAGCTGTGGTTAGGAGTACTGACTCTGGACACAGCCTGACCCTCTGGTACCTGTTTCCTCTTTTATAAACTGGAGATAGCAGGAACCAACCTCACAAGATAGCTGAGAATTAAATTATGTAAAATGTCTAGAAGAGAGCCTGGCACAGAGTAAACGCAACGTGTTTGCTACAGTTCCATTCTCTTTCATTTCTTCCAAGGTGCACCCTCTTTACTTCTTCTGCTCCGCCTACTCATCCTTCAGCACTGGGTTCAAATACCATCTCCTCGTGGGTGGTGGTGGGTTCTCAAACCCAGCCCAGCTGCCCGACCTCCCAGGTCCACTCTTTGATGGGGCAGCAACTTCAACCCTACCACATGCAAATTCTAGCTGTCTACCGCGTATCCCTACAGTAACAACTTCAGCCTCTGCACATCTTTCCCAAAGAACCTCCCTACGGCAGTTTTTAAAGGACTCCCAGGAGGCACACCCTCGCCAGCGTCCCAGCATTTTACCTTAACAGTGATGCCCCACATCTTGTGAACCCCACCGGAAGTGAGCCGGCTGGGGGCGTTCCCTCACAACCACCCGGCTCCTACGCCCTTGGCGCCTTCCGGCCTTTTAGGCTAGGCCAGAAAGGAGGCGGAACTCGGTGATCTGACTGGCGGTTTCCCGGCCGGACTGAGAAGAGGAGCGCGCTGCGCGTCGCGGGAGTAATCTCCTTGGTCTCCTGCTCTCGCGACATGGCCTTCAATTTTGGGGCTCCCTCGGGCACCTCCGGTACCGCTGCAGCCACCGCGGCCCCCGCGGGTGAGTGATCCCCCTGGACCTTCACCCGGGAAGGAGGGGAAGGGTCTGGTCCGCCCCCTCTGTCCGAGACTCTCCGATCTCGGTATCCTGGGATCTCCCGCCGACGCGGAGACTTTAGAGGCATTGGGAGAGGGCGGGCGGCCGCAAAGTGGGCCGAGGCGGCTCCCGAGGAGGCCGCGGGGGTACTCGAGGTCCCACTAGAAGCTCGCGCGCCGCGCGTGAGTTTCCACAGGGCCCTGGCTTCAGCGGTTCGCTTCCCGCCACCGGGGAGTTCTACTCAGAGAAATTGGAGGTTGCTCCCCTCTCACCTTGCCCGAGAGCCTCCCTCCCTCCCTTCTGCACCTCAGCCTCCCGGATAGGCGGGAACGCTTGCGTGATTCCCGCTGCCAGCGAGGATAGGGCTGGGGATCCACCGGCACTGCCCATTGACTCCCTTAGTTCCAGCCCCCGGCCCCTTGTGGTCCTCGCTATGGGGCTTAACCGTCGTGCTTCTTCCATCTGCCCCACCCCACCCCCACTCTGCTTTCTTAAACTGTTTGGAGCAAAACCAGGTTTGTTCACTTCTGTGAAACCTCCTGCTGATTCTTGTAATCCTTACCTTGCTTTCTTTTCTTTTTCCCTCTCCCCCTTTTTAAAATTTTGTTTCTTTGCCTACACGCCTATCAGGATTTGGTGGGCTTGAGACTGCCAACTCCACCGCCAGTGGGTTTAATTTTGGGGGTTTCGGATTAACTGCTAATCCTGCAGTGAACTTTAATATTGGGAATTTCGGTGTTTCTACTACCTCGGCGACTCCGTTCAATTTTGGTAACAGTCTGGCAAGTGCAGGTAGATACTGCGGGTTGTATGTGTAACGAGTGTTGGGAGCTGGAGTCCAAGAATATTGTGATTCCTGGAGTTTGGGAAGGAACTGTTACTTGTTTAATAAGGAAAGGAAATTTGTTTCCTGATCTCAGATCAAAAACATTTATATCAAGTTTTTAGTACCTTAAAAGATGTGGTTTAGGAAAGTTTTGCAAGTTGTGTTCCTTTATTAAATGTGCACTTATTTTCCAAATGGTAAGCATTTGGATTATAATTTTGAATAGAATATATCTTTTAAATTATTAAATAAGACTTCCAAAGTATAAACTCACCACCAGTCAAGCCCATCCTGGGATTCTTGGACTCCTGCAGTCATTTTTCATTTTTTCTGCATCTTTCATTGAGATTTCATTTTATTGTCCTTCTGTTTCCAAAGAGAAACAAGTCTTATACGAACAGCAGTAACCTGTTTTGTTTTTTAACTTGTGTTATAATGATAATAATGTATTTCTTTGGTCAACTCAGCAGATTAGGATACTATAAGATGTGTAATTTCTATAAGATGTGTAATTATAGAAAGAATCCCCAATTCTTTTCTGGAATTTTGGGAAAAGCTCAAAGAGAGCAGTTTAATTTTATGGCATATAGCCCCGATTTCTAAAAGGTAGGCTAGACGTCTTTGCATTCAAAAAGATAATTATGAAGATTTTCTTATGCATGTGGGTTGTTTGAAGCTCATTAAAAAATTTTGCAAGACGCAATAATGATATTATGTATGCATTTAAAATAGGTTTATGTGTACTTTACATAGTGACACTGTAGAAAAAAAATCTTGTTCTTCAGCTGCTCGTATATGAATTTATCGTCCATAGTCTCTTACATTATGCCTCTTATGCCCGTGCCAATTATATGCATTTGATAAACATTATTTACTCCCTAAACCTTACTTGCGAAGTTTGGTATTTTATTCATTCACTTGTTACTGCAATGTGATTATCACCCTAGCATCTGAGTTGAAAACAGAAGAATATTTGAAAACTTCAAAGATGAGATGATCCATTTTAATTAAGATGTATTCGAAGTGATCACATATCACTGTCCTTTGGTGTGTTTGCTTTTCCTTGTTTGCTTAAAATTGGCACTGGGTAAAACAGAAATCTTACTTTGAAATTTGTGTTTCCGAATAAAACCACCCAGCTCATAATTCAACAACAGTAAATAAACTTATTGGTATTTGCTTGATTTCATGTTCATTTGGAGTTATCACTGTTAAGTTTTGAGTTACGATAATGTAACATGTTTTAACTACTTTTGTATGTGTTAACCTTCAGCAGAGAGCTGATAAAAGTTCTTGTTTACTTTTTATTTTGTATACTTGTAGACCTGCTATTACTAAAACATTTTTGATGTTGTGGAGCATGATGAGAAACTGACTAGTGTTTATTGTGTAGCCAATTCAGATTATATCACAGTTATTCTGTGGAAGTGAAAAGTAATGAAAAGAGATTACAACAGTGCTTAGTACTTTAGGTGATTTTTATGAAAATGTTTACAGTTTGCAGTACTGCAGTAGAACCTACAAGTAAATAGAATATTTAGTTGTGCCTGCATGCAACATGCAGCTTACTTGAGTAGTTTTCCAAATCAGAATGAGGTGATTAATATAAAATGGTTGCATTTTTTTCTTGTATTTTCTGTATTGCAATATTGATGAATCTGTGTTGTATACTAGAAATAAATAAAATTGAAGGTAGATTCCAAAAAACCTGCAATATAATTCGACACTAATGGTTCAAACATTTGTCTTGAAAGGCTTTTTGATACCCTTGGTAATCAGCTGAAGACTGACAATAAGTTACAAAAATAACAAAACAATTTTAGATTGGCTAGCATTCCATTTATCTATCAAATCTCTTCCTTCAAGAAACACATTCTTGTTGTATGGAGGTAAGTGTATTGGTGTGCTTCCTTTGAAAAGTTACTTAGTCTTGACAGAGACTAAGTAGAAATATAAGTTAATCTTGACATAAATTCACCAAAACCAAGGTTGCAGACTGGCAACGAGTCTGCTAATGTGATATGTTTGGCACGCTATTTTCAAAACATTTGAATTCCTTGCAAAAAAAAAAAAAAAAAAAGTAGTTGAATTAGGGTTTAAAAACCCATACATTTTACATGGAAAATCCAGATTTCCTGTTTCTCTTGGGGTAAAAAATGGGAATATGTGACACTACTAAACTACCTTTCTTGTATCTGCTGGAATTTAGGAACTGCTGATCTAAAAAACTATTCATTTTAAACAGTTCCACCTGTCAGTAAACACATAGTCTACTTTAGTTTTTACTGTTTAGACATATGAATTTGCAACACATCCTCTAAAAGTACATACATAGTCGTTTTAGAATTATGGCAATAGGCTTAATGTGTTTTCTCATCTGTAGCTGTTAACCACCCCTTTAATTGAAGGGTATATATTACATTGTGATATTTCTATTTTAAATGCTTAGTTCATTTCTTGTAACATTTTGACTTCTCGATTGGTAGTATAGTTTTCTAAAAAATTGATCTTGAAAGTAGAGAAAGGAAAAATTAGATCAATATATTTTGATTTTATATGTAGCAATTACTTATGATTTTAAAAAGTTGCCTTTATATATACAAAAGATTCTCCCTTTCTATTTTTGTTCTTTTTTAATTAGGTGGGTTTGGAGGATTTGGGACAACATCTACAACTGCAGGTTCTGCATTCAGCTTTTCTGCCCCCACTAACACAGGCACTACTGGTAAGAGGCCATCTTAAGTCATTTGTAGAAGTAAATGAAGTAGAGGTCGTTTTTTGTTTTTTTTTTAAACTTACGAAGTTCCAATTTTTCATTCAAAGGACTCTTCGGTGGTACTCAGAACAAAGGTTTTGGATTTGGTACTGGTTTTGGCACAACAACGGGAACTAGTACTGGTTTAGGTACTGGTTTGGGAACGGGACTGGGATTTGGAGGATTTAATACACAACAGCAGCAGCAGCAAACTAGTAAGTATGAGGTTTTCAGCTTCAAATAAAAAACCGTGACGATGCTAGCTGACATTATTGGGTGCATTCAAAATAGTTCAGTGGACTTTTTATAAGAATTATTCATATGTTCCAAAAGATTTGGAATGTTGCTTTTCATGTTTATATATGATAGCAGCTGGGGAGAACACTGATTGGCACAGTTAGAATTATAAGGTTCCTGTGTGTAGGATCATTCCATTTAAATTTTTGTTGTTAAAAATAACAAATACAGAAACTGCACAAAAGTACAGCTTAGTAAATTATATATAAGTTTACAAAGATTAACAGCCTTGTAACCACTGCCTATGTCAGGAGATGGTCCCTGGCCAGCTAGTTCAGAAGCCTACCACGTTTCCCTCCCATTCGCTTCCCCATCAGAGGACCTGCAGTCTTGGCTTTTATGGTGATCATTTCCTTACTTTATAGTGTTGTCATTCAAGTATGTAAACAGCATTTAGTTTTGCCTGTCTTAAATCTCTATAGGCTCTTCTTTTATCTCTCTTTTTAATTTATTTTTATTTTTGGAGACAGAGTCTCGCTCTGTTGCCCAGGCTGGAGTGCAGTGGCATGATCTTGGCTCACTGCAACCTCTACCTCCCATGTTCAAGCAATTCTTCTGCTTCAACCTCCTGAGTATCTGGGACTACAGGCCCAGCTAATTTTTGTATTTTTAGTAGAGATGGAGTTTCACCATATTGGCCAGGCTGGTCCTGAACTCCTGATCTCGCAATCTCCCCACCTTGGCCTTCCAAAGTGCTGGGATTACAGGCGTGTGCCACTGCGCCCGGCCTCTCTTTTTTATGTTTTAATTTGTTGAAGAAAACAGATCGTTTATCCTAGAGAGTTTTTTAGTCAAGACTTTTCTGATTGCACGCCTATGGTATAGTTTAACACATTCCTTTGTTCTCTGTATTTCTTGATGATTGGGTTAGATCTGGGGCATACATATATATATTTTGTTGTTTTGTTGTTTGTTTGCAAGACTATTTCATAGGTATATTTTTTATCAGAAGACATATAGTATCTTTTTTTTGAGTGATCAGCCATTGGTGATGGCTGATCAGCCATTGAGCCATTGGTGATCATTACCTAGATCCATTAATTCATTGGGGGTTACAAATAGTGCCATTTCACCTGGATTCATTTGTTTGTTGAAATACTTCTATGAGGAGAAACTTGACTTCATCTGTTTGGTTGATTCTTTCTCTTTATTACTGGTTTTCAGAATAAACAGTTGGTGGTCTAGCATTCTCCAAAGATTACCAATTTTTTTTTTTTTAACGTCAGAAACTGCAGCCTTTAAACTAGTTGCTATTTTTTAATCCATTGCAGTTGCCATTCTTATTGATGCTTAAATTGTTACATCTTTGGCCAGGGCAAGCCTTTTCAAGTTGGCTCCCAAGTCCTTTAGACACAGTCTGGTTATTAGTCTTTGATGGCTTCCTTACTAACCATCCATACTAGCTGGTGTGGCAGTAGGTTCCAGGGGTTGTTCTGTATAGATTAACTTATCCTCATAAGAACCCTGTGAAATAATACTTTTGTTATCCCCATTTTATGAGTGAAGAGAGGAAAGTGAGAGATTGTGAATTACCTGTATACCTCTGAATTTACAGGGACGTAAATTCAACTACTCCTTCTAGTGCTGTTTTCACTTTTCCAATCTGATGCCTCTTAAAATTACTTTTGTTTCATTTTCTTAAGTAACTTGATTGACTAGTTAAAATTCATCCTACTCAGTCATTGAAGATTAGTTATTAACTTATTAAACATGACTTTCAAGGATTGCCTAACAGTAGGATGAAGATAATAGAATACTATTCTCAGAACTATTCTTCAATTATTCCAGTCATTCATCTTTTCTACAATCCTGCAAAAATATAAAATTTGATGAAATATTTAAGTGGTTAAGGAAAGGACAGCAAAAATGAAGTGTTTCCTTTGTTTCTTAAAATAGTCTCTCCAACTATGAGTAACTGTAGTTCCATTTAGTTTTGTTAGGAAAATGGGAATTTGAATCTGGTGCTGTTTTAAAAATGGAAGGGACTTATTTTGTTATGTAATAGCCATTTATTGTATGTATCATATGTCAGGCATTGGGTGTACAAGGTTGAAGACCACAATCGCTGCTCATAGTCAAGGAGATTCTAGGGTATCCACGCAGAGGAAATAACATGGCATCATTTATAGCAGAGTATAATGCATTTGGGACCAGTAACTAGATCAGTGCAGCTTTAATGCTTAAATGACCTTAGGGTCAGTGGTGAGAGTTAGAGAAATAGATATGAATTGGATTATTAGCATGCCTTATATGTTTTACTAAGGAGCTGTCCTTTAAGCAATTCTAAACCATTATAGGATTTAAGCTGGACAGGAAAATAATCAGATTTTTACAAGTATCTCTTAGAGAAATACAAAGATAGACTATAAGTGGGTTGGAACGGAGGCAGAGATATGGTTTCTGAAGCTGTTGCCAAAATCTAAGCAGGAAATAGTGAAGACCTGAATTAAGGCAGTGACAGTTAAGAGTGGAGAGAAAAAACAGAATGTGAATTTGAGAGAGATTTAACTTGCAGAATCAATAAAAGCTAATGACTGGATAAAGGTAACTTGGGCTTCTGGATGGCATAACTAAAGGATCCCTTGCTCTTCACTAAGATACAGAATACTAAAGCAAGAGCAGATGTTTGTGGGTAATGAGTTTGAGGAGTCCCCTGGGTAGTTGTATATATTTATGAAAGCCATCAGAACATAAGTAGTATTTAAAGTGGTGAATATGGATGATGTCATTTAGGAGACCTGATTCCAGAGTAAGAGGAGAATACTAGAACAAAACTCTTAGAAACACTAACACTTAAATGCCGGCATCTCGTACCCCCAAGCCAAGTAGGTTATTGACCATAAAATACTGAGCAGCATTGTTAGGATCACTGCTTGTCATCTCTCAGTATAGAGATGCCCGTCCATGTATTCCTCATACTCATTAGCTCCCTTTTACTAATCACAGCTATACTCATCTCAGTTGGCAACACCTGTGAATCAAGGGGAACAGTCACATTTGGCTTTTCTGACAACTGCCAGAAGTCCTTTCCAAGCCAAAGCATTGATTATATAGGATCCTTCAAAAGACTGTTGGATCTTTCGACAACTGATACTTTCTGCTCTGTTAGCTCTTTCTATCTTCAGTATTCTAACTAGCTTAGATTCCATGGCCTTCCATTTTCTATATCTCTTGCCAATATGCCAAACTTCCTTGTTTTTGTCACATTTGCCTGAAAAAACCCCAAGCCTTTATAAGCCCAACTGTCTGTCTAGATAGTGCTTGAGAAAAATCACACGTTATGGAAGAGGGGATAATATCTCTCTAAATTCTTGATCACCAACCTCAGGTCTCAATGTTGCCTGGTAATCCTGTGAAATTTCTACTTTCAGCTTTTTCTCCCGCTTTCTATAGCAGTAATTTTAAACCTTTATTCTCTTCAAATCTCAAATTTATCTGTTCTTACTTTTAGCAGATGGCCTTGACTGCTGCTTCAAAGACAAAATAGGGCTGAGCACAGTGGCTCACGTCTGTGATCCCAGCATTTTGGGAGGCTGAGGTGGGCGGATCACCTGAGGTCAGAGACCAGCCTGGCCAACATGGTGAAACCCATCTCCACTAAAAATATAAAAATTAGCCAGACATGATAGTGAACACTTGTAGTCCCAGTTACTTGGGAGGCTGAGACACGAGAATTGCTTGAAACCCGGTAGGCAGAGGTTGCAGTGAGCTGAGATCGTGTCACTGAACCTCCAGCCTGGGTGACAGAGCAAGACTCTGTCTCACAAAAAAAAAACACAGAAAAACAAAGAGAAAATAGAATTCCTTATTGCAATTCCTTCACCTTCCCTCCACCAAATCTATTTCTTTTTCTCCCTCTATCCGCATTTTCCTCTTTTTACCTTACTCGGGATCTCATAACCTCCTGCCTTCTCAGGGTGCGTGTGCTGTTGATTATTCTAGCTGCACTCCCTCCCCTAGTCTTCACCTTCTCATCCACATATAAATAACTAAAGTTTATTTTTTCTTGAAACATTAATAACAACAAAAAAGCTACTTTAATCTCACATTCACTTCAGCTACCACTCTCCTCCCCATCACAAACTATTTGCCAGTCTGGTTTCTGTTTCTTTATTTTATCAAATAAGTTAAGGTCATCAGTCATCTCAGTAAATCCAGTGAACACTTACTGTTCTTTAATTATGAAAAATGCTAACAAAGAAAAAAAGAATAGTGATATGAACCCTACCAGCTGGAGTCATCAAAAGTCAGAATTTGCCACATTTGTTCTTGTCTCCTTTTTCCTTTTTTTTTTTTTAAATCACTGACATATTGGAGAGCAAATCCCAAGCATGTCATTTCATGCTTTACTATACTTCTCTCTTTAAAAATGTGTACCTCATTCCAACCCACAATAATTCCTTGGTGCTATCTAATACCCCATCTATAATCAGAGTTCCCTATGTCTCAAAAGTATTTTCTTATTTGGTTTGTTTGAATCATGATTCATGATCCAAACATGGACCATACATTCATTTTCTTGTCATGTCCCTTAAGTTCTTTTTAGTGTCGAGAATTCCTCATTCTGTTTTTTTCCCTCATAAATTTTCCAGTTGTCTTGTTAAATGTCCCCCATTCTGTATTTTTCTTCTGCTTCCTTGTAATATTATTTAACTTTATCTCTCATAATTGTGGTAAATAAAGTTTGCTTTAGGGACTTGATTCTGCTTTTTTGGTAAGAACATTTTGCAAGTGGTGCTGTGTGCTTCATATCACATCACATTGAAAGACTATCTCACTTATGGTGATGCTAAGATTGATCAGTAGGTTCAGATGGTGACAGCGTATTTTTATCTTACTACTTTAGATTACTTACTACTAATGAAACCTAATGGTTTCATTCCTTGAAGATTATTGCCTCAATCAGTTATCTTATTAGGGGTTGCAAAATGGTGATTTTCTAATTTCCTCCCTATCACACTGAAATTTCTTCTGTAAAAGGAACTTTTTCTTCATCCTCCAAGACTGCTTGATCATGCTAATACACAGTTTAGATAGTAAAGGCAGGATAATTTTCTTTTTAATGGACAATTTTTGTAAAAATGAGTTTGTGGCCTCATTATTTTTTATGGTATCCAAGGAGTTAGGATTTTTAAAAAATTTGATCTTATACTTCATAAAATTGCCATTTTGAATGCATGGTCTTTAATAAATATGTTTCAGTTAGTTGCATTTGGCCAGGAGACCTTAACTTCTGTGACACTAGTCTAGTTTTTTCCTACCTTATTGTTAGTCCTCCTTATTGCTTTTGTCCACTCATCTTCCTCTCTCTGTCTCTACAGAGATGTTGCTTGCCTTTACCCCTACCCCATGGCTTAGCTGGCTCCTTCCTTTAGGCCCTAACTGAAGTGCTAATGGAACTGTCTTCTCTTGACCCCTCTCTCAGGCTTGATCAGCTCCCTTATTTAGTACTCCCAGAACCTCTGTACTTCTCTGAAGGACTTATCACAATTGTTAATATTTGTTTGATGTGTTCGGTTTGTTTAATGCACCTTGTCTACCTTGTTTACCACTGCATCTTTAGCATTTAGCTCTGAGCACTTAGTAGGTACTCAGTAAATATTTGTTGTATGAATTAATGGTGAGTGAATGAATGAATGTGTTTATGTATATAAAAAACCAAGAGAGACTGTATTGTCAGGAAATTTAAGGGAGAAGGGCTTTCAAGGAGGATGTGTATTCAGCAGAAGGTGAAGATTTTCTTTGGGGGCCAAAGGAATAATCAACAGCAAGAGGGCTCTGAGAAGGTCGCAAGGTATAAGAAGTCTAATATTATTCGGTCTTGAAAAGAGTATTGGATTTTGTAATTTGAGTTCATCAGTGCCCTCCAGCTGGTGAACTTTAAGTAAACTGGTACAGTCATAATTCAGTGTGAAGTATAAAATGAGAGGCTGACTACTTATGTCTCAGGATAGAGATCACAGTTGATTCATGTCATTTAAAAGTTGAGGAAGATAAAGCCCGGGAATTTCTTGCTGAAGGATAGAAAGTGACCTTATAATAAACCAGGATTCAGGTATTCTGAGTTCTAGTCCAGTTCTTGCCAATGTTTATATATACTCATTTGGGAATTAATACTTTTCTGGAGAGTAAAAGAGTCTCTGTCTATCCCTGTAGAAACTCCATGGACCTTGTGGTACTTTCAATGTTTAGAGCTGAAAGAGAACTTAAATAATATCTAATACAGTGTTTTAAAACTCAGGTCATTTTATTATTCACGTTTTCTCCTTATCTGTATACCATTTGTATTACTATTTAAGAATTTTCTTTAAATCAGTTTACTTTGAAACACTAAATACACTTATTTTAAAGTAAAATTTATTGCTGCTATAAGTGGAAAACTAGTATCATTTGCTCTAAAGAAAAGGTAATTGAAATTAAGTACAAAGAAAATATAGTGTTAATAAATTCTAGGTAGATACCTTTGCCTTAAGCTCTGAGCCTTAGACTCGCTCCTCCCTTTGTTAAAAGATGATGTACTTATCTCACACTTTGGGAAATATTTATCTGCCCTAAGAACTTGGCCCTTCTTTCCATTAGAGAAATTGGTATCCCACAGAGGTTAAGTGATTTGCCCAAAGTTACACAGCCATCTAAATTTTTAGCCTAGAATACTGATGGTTAATCCATTTGTTATTACTATATTTTTTTAATAATGAGAGAAAGGAAAATGTTTAGTAAGCTGGTATTGATATAACAATGATTTTTAGACTACTTTGTATCCCCCAATTTATATTTATTATACAAATATAACAGTAATAATGGTTATTTAAAAAAATCTTACATCTTTATGCATCCTACATCCTCATGCATGCTTCTCTCCCTCCCTCCTTTCTTTCTTTCATGTGTAGGTTTAATATTGTGGACCCAATTTGTGTTCTGGTAATGGAATTAATTTGAATAACATCATTAGGGCTGGGCAGAGTTGCTCATGCCTGTAATCCTAGCACTTGGGGAGGCTGAGGCAGGAGAGTGTCTTGAGCTCAGAAGTTTTGAGACCACCATGGGAAACATAGTAAGACCCTGTCTCTACAAAAAATAATTTTAAGAAATTAACCAGGTGCACGTTGGTGCACTCCTGTAGTGTCAGCGACTCAGGATGATGAAGCAGGAGGATTGCTTGAGCCCAGAAAGTTGAGGCTGCAGTGAGCCATGATCTGGCCACTGCACTCCAGCCTAGGCAACAAAGTGAGACCCTGTCTCGAAATATATTATTAGAAAAGCAAATTTAACGTTATAAGGTTTGGCCTAGTGTATTAGTTTCCTATTGCTGCCATAACAAATTACCACAAACTTAGTGGCTTAAGACAATAAAAGTTTATTATTTTATAGTTTCTGGAGATTAGAAGTCCAGAAATGGATTTCACTGTGCTAAAATGAAGCTCTTGGCAGTACTGTGTTACTTCTAGAGGCACTAAGGGAGAATCCATTCTCTTGCATTTTCCAGTTTTTAGAGTCTTCTTGCATTTCTTGGTTTGCGGCTCCTTCTTCCATCTTGCCGTATGCCAACAGCATAGCATCTTCAGATCTGTTTGACTCTGAGCTCACTCTTCCACTTTTGAGGATCTTATGATTACATTGAGTCCCTCCTGATAATCCAGGATAACCCTCTATCTAAACATGCTTAATTTAATCACATCCACAAAGGCCCTTTTTGCTATGTAAGATAACATATTTGTAGGTTCTGTAGATTAGGATATGGGCATCTTTGTGGGTGGGGGGGGCGGGGGCATTATTTTGCCTACCATGCCTATGATCTGGATTAAGTTTTGTTTTGTTTTGTTTTGTTTTTAAATACTAATTTTGGGTACCTTTTTAGCATTAGGTGGTCTCTTCAGTCAGCCTACACAAGCTCCTACACAGTCCAACCAGCTGATAAATACTGCGAGTGCTCTTTCTGCTCCAACGCTATTGGGAGATGAGAGAGATGCTATTTTGGCAAAATGGAATCAACTGCAGGCCTTTTGGGGAACAGGAAAAGGGTATTTCAACAATAATATTCCGCCAGTGGAATTCACACAAGAAAATCCCTTTTGTCGATTTAAGGTATTATTAATACTGTTTATATCTTCAATTGAAGATTTTGTATAACAGAAAATATATTTAGATTAATATTCGGATAACAATTGCTTGGGGTCTTTACTCCTTGAACATGGCATGATTATACTTTTATTTTGAAAATATAGAAATTATAAAATTGAAGTGATTTCATACATATGTGTGGTTGAAGGTGACCAGAATATGAATGAAGGAAAGTGTGACTAGAATGTGATTTATAACTGAAGAAAAAAAATGTAAACAGGAGAATGGTTTGCTTGGCACCTGTAAAGGGGAGACACCAAACTACAATTTAGTGGTATTCGTTTAACATTGGCCAGGAGAGTATACCTTAACCAGCAGATAGGAATTCCCCTTGGCATGTATAACCCCAAAGCTATTAAAACAGTATTGCCCATTTTCTGTGTTCTTATTCCCTGCCTACCAAACAACCTTCTCATTTGTCTGTTCAGAAAATCTCTTTATCAGCCAGTGAGAGTATTTAGGTCCATTTGGTAATGCATTTTCCATAACAAATTATGTATTGCATTCCAGTTTATACTTCAGCCTCTTAGAAGTTATACTGGCCTACATTGGTTTCTTAAACCTAATCAATATGTACGTAACCCTGTGTTTGGAACTGTAAGGCTGAGGATGGGATCCTTGAATAAAGTGGTCAGCCTGTCTTGTTGCAGAACAACTCTTTGTCTCATCACTAACAAAAAGTATATTGAGTGCATGTAGTTGAAATTTTGATACACGTATTTAGTTGGTAAGAGGTATTCAGTAATAGACATAAGTTGAATATAGCAATTTAATAAAGTTGGTATATAACATGGTAAAATGCATAATGTGCCCTTGAGTTAATTTAAATTCTTTTTTAAAAGTTGCAGATGAGTGGTGAAAAGGATAAAAGGCTTCTACCTAAAGAGCAATTCTTTAGAAAAGTATAATTGGTCCTATTAATATGTGAAAAAATACAATCCTGTTTCATAAAGTTTTGTATTATATAAACCAATAAAGTGATACAGACATTCTTTATAGTATTTGTAAGTTGACTGTCATTGCTGTGATTTAAAAGTATTTATTTGTAAATTGCTTCTTTATACATTTAAAACTTAGTTTAAGATTCCATGAATCAGATGTACAGATACTCCTCAAGTTGTAATGGGTTACATCCCAATAAACCCATCATAATTGAAAATATTGTAATTCAGAAATGCATTTAGTACACCTAACCTACCAAGCATCATAGCCTAGCCTACTTTAAACATGCTCAGAACACTTACATCTGTGTACAATTGGGCAGAATAATCTAACACCAAGTCTATCTTATAATTTTATAATAAAAACTAAAAGATCAGAATTCCATGTATGGTTTCCATGTATGTATACATGAATGCATATTGCTTTTACACCATATAAAATGGAAAAATCTTAAGTTGGGAACAATCTGTATAGTGAAATAAATGATAATTAGTTGGTGATTTTTACAGTCACTTTTATAATTGCATGCATATGGTTTAGAAACAACCAACAATAATGAATATCAAAATGTTTTAGGGGAGAAAGCTCTTTAGTTACTCTCTCAAAGGGGAAATTTTAATCTTACTGTATCGGTTAATGTTATTCCCGGGTAAAATAGTTTTTCTTTATAATTTTGTGACCTCCTAGGGCACAAAATGGTGGGAAGAATCATTATTCCCTTAATTACCAGACATTAAGTTGTTTTTCCCATTTTAGCAGATATTAAGCTGTTAATATTAAACACTTGATTTAAGAGCCATACATATTTTTTATATTGTTTATTTTGTCATTCCACAGGCAGTAGGTTATAGTTGCATGCCCAGTAATAAAGATGAAGATGGGCTAGTGGTTTTAGTTTTCAACAAAAAAGAAACAGAGATTCGAAGCCAACAACAACAGTTGGTGGAATCATTGCATAAAGTTTTGGGAGGAAACCAGACCCTTACTGTAAATGTAGAGGGCACTAAAACATTGCCAGATGATCAGTAAGTATACATAAATATGCTGTTTATTTCTGTGTATTTATTTCTGGTCCTAAGGGAGTGATCAATAATGTTTTCGTTGCTAAAGCACAAATTAAATCTCAGAGCAGAATGTCTTTTCTCAGGTAGTGATTATTCAGTATTTATAAAAACATTTATTTAAAAGCTTTTTTAAAAATTTGGATTTTTTAACTTACTAGATGCTAATAATTTTCTAGATTTTCATTCAGGCCAGGAAGGGACCATTTGTCATAGATACGTGCAAATTGAGGGCCATAAAGATGTTATTGGAAAATGTTATTAACTGATTACTGTTCATGTTCATTCATGGATAAATATTATTGCTTTACTTCCCTTGACCTAAGTATAATTCTCAGTGTTCGTGGCAAGACATTTATTTTAGGATATTTGGAGGAATGATTATTAATGAGATGCAATAATTGAATCAGATTTTACTCGTGGTCGTAATTGCAGAGAACTCATAAATTTCAACAGAATTTTCTATATAGATAACATTTACATAGGATTTTGCAGCTAAGCAAACCGCTTTATAAATATGATCTTATTGGCCGGGCACGGTGGCTCACGCCTGTAATCCCAGCACTTTGGGAGGCCAAGACAGGCGGATCACGAGGTCGGGAGATCAAAACCATCCTGGCTAACACCGTGAAACCCCCGTCTCTACTAAAAATACAAAAAAATTAGCTGGGCGTGGTGGCGGGAGCCTGTAGTCCCAGCTACTTGGGAGGCTGAGGCAGGACAATGGCGTGAGCCGAGATTGCGCCACTGCACTCTGGCCTGGGCGACAGAGCGAGACTCCATCTCAAAAAAAAAAAAAAAAATCCCAAATATTATCTTATTTACCTGGTTCATTTTAACTTTATCATTTTGGTTGATTTGTAAATGAACATTACATTAAGTAAAACTTTTTTATTTTCAAGATTTAAGAAGAAAACAATTGAGCACAGCAGCTCATTATACCTGTAATCCCAGAACTTTATGTATATACACACACATAAGCTAAACATAGCAGGTGTGTGACTGTACTCTCAGTTACTTGGAGGCTGAGGTGGGAGGATTGCTTGAGCCTGGGACATTGAGGCTGCAGTGATCACGCCACTGTACTCCATCCTGGGCACCAGAGCAAACTTTGCTCCACAAAAAAAAAAAAAAAGGAAACATTTTAATTGCCTCCTAAAACAACCATGTCTGAATTCAACTTACACTTCTGAAATCACATGCTATGATATGCTGAGGTTTGTGGCTATGAGTTTTGTGCTCCGTATTTTATAAATTCGTTATTCTTCCTTCAGGACAGAAGTTGTTATTTATGTTGTTGAGCGTTCACCAAATGGTACTTCAAGAAGAGTTCCAGCTACAACGCTATATGCCCATTTTGAACAAGCCAATATAAAAACACAATTGCAGCAACTTGGTGTAACCCTTTCTATGACTAGAACAGAACTTTCTCCCGCACAGATCAAACAACTTTTACAGAATCCTCCTGCTGGTATGTTTCTAGAATCACAGAGTTCAAAAAAAAAAGAAAGATTTAGAACTAACACTCCCCCCCTATTTCAGAGGTGTTGGTTGGTTATTAATGTTAATAAAATTAGTATCATCACATATCTACTTATTTGGGAAATAGTTTTGAATATTTGTATTCATTTAGTTTTTTATTATGTAACTAATATGTATGTATTAAAATAGAAATTTTGAGGAATAGTCAACCGAAGAAAAGTAGTCCATAATCCATCTAACCGAAGGTAATTTACTGGTAAAATTTTGGCTTTTTTCTAGCTTATCTCATATTCATTGAATATTCAAGTAAAACCTGAATGTGTTCTCACTGTAAAATATTCTGGATGGCATAACTAGATTGACTGTGTGATAGATTACCTTTAGTTCCTTTCTGCGGAAGTAACTACTATCAATTTATGGTACTCTGTTTAATCCTTTATCTGTGATTTGAAATGTAAGCATATTTACATGTAGATCTTTTAAAAAAGGATTCTGCATATACATCTGCAGCTTGCTTTTTCACTTATAGTATTTGTTAGTACTTTTCATGTCAATACATAAGATAAATCTTACTATATTTAAACATTGCATAGTATTCCAAGGATACACCTTTACTTAACACCTCTAAGTTGTTTTCTATCTTTTTACTATTACGAACTATGTAGTAATTAACAACATCCTTGTAAACATGTCTTAAAACACATTGGTATATATTTCTTTAGAATAGATCTCTGGTAATGAAATTTTTGAGTCAATATTATATATGTTAGATACTGCCAAATTGCCCTCCAGGGAAAGTTCTACCATTTACATTCATAACAGGAATGTTATTTTTCTGGCCACTGATGGCAAAATAATTAATTTAAAAATTAATACTTATTTTTAATATGTTTATTAGCTACATTTGTATTTTTTGTGAGTTACCTATTTGTGTCCTTTGCCCATTTTCTAGATTTTTTTTGTCTTCCTTTTTGATGTTTAGGAACTCTTTCTATATTCTGGAAGTTAATCTATTATCCTATAGGTTATAGATACTTCCTTTCAGTCTGTACTTTTTTTGAGCTTTATTTATGCTGCAAAAATTTGTATTTTTACCATGATCATATTTGACAGTCACTTTTCATTATAGCTTTGGGTTCAGGGTCTTACTTTAGGAAAGCCTTTGTCATACACATATTATAAAAATAGAAAATTGTTTTAGAAAAAATATTTTTTATTTGTGGTAGGTGTTGATCCTATTATCTGGGAACAGGCCAAGGTAGATAACCCTGATTCTGAAAAGTAAGTATGTCTTCATCTTGTTTCATTTAAGAACTAATATTTGCTACTAGGAAAGCAAACATATGAGCTATTAATTATAATTATTACATATAAGAGAAGTTTATTTTCATTTTCATGGTCTTTAAAAAATATTGATTATAGTCCAGCTAAAGCTTCAGCTAAAACAAAAAGGAAAAAAAAAGATTATGGTAAGGCAGCATAGCATAGTGAGAACTAACTAGGAGTGGAAAAATCTAATTGCATTTGCATTTAATAATGTAATGTTTTGACTGAACTGTTTTTCGTCATTTGTAAAATAGGGAGGTTGAATAAAATCTCTTTGGTGTGACATGGTTATCTCATAGTCATAGATCTGCCTTAGAGCCCTAGAAAGTTGATGTAAAATTATGTGAATGTTATTAAAACCTTAACTTCTTGTATTTTGTAGTAATGGGCTTAAGATCTGAAAATTGTTCACTGCATTTCTTCAGGTTAATTCCTGTACCAATGGTGGGTTTTAAGGAACTTCTCCGAAGACTGAAGGTTCAAGATCAGATGACTAAGCAACATCAAACCAGATTAGATGTAAGCATTTAGCTTTTCATTCCCTGGCCCTGAAAGTAGGGAAAGGGATTATAGCCACTTATTTCTTTTTAATATATGTGCTACTATTTTATCTTAATCAGGAAACAATGTAGCATACACTGCAAATTAATAATTATAGTTTTATGCAACTACCTTCTTTATGATAGAAGTCCCCAAATCATATGAATCTGATTTGATATGGTAATGAATTTAGAATTCTTGGCTTAGTAGATTAATTAGACTGTCATTTCCAGTTTCAGCCAGGGATTGCATATTATTATTTATGGGGCCTTATGAAAATGAAGGTTATAATTAAGTTTTTTTGTGTTCACATATAATTGTCTTGGTATATTATTGTAAATTGATGAAGCAAATTTAAAATTACTTAATGCTTAAATATACTTAATATTTTATTTCATAAAGTAGACTTTTCTAGGAGGCCAGGGTGGGTGGATCACTCGAGATCAGGAGTTTAAGGTTTAAGAGAAGCCTGGCCGACATGGTGAAACCTGGTCTCTACTAAAAAATACAAAAATTAACTGGGTGTCATGGTGCACGCCTGTAATGCCAGCAACTTGGGAGGCTGAGGCATGAGAATTGCTTGAACCCAGGAGGCAGAGGTTACAGTGAACAGAAATCGTGCCACTGCACTCCAGTCTGGGCGACAGAGTGAGACTCCTCAAAAAAAAGACTTCATAATTAAATACTTAAAGAGTCTTAAAGGTCAGAGAAATTTGTATGATTTCAATTCTTTTAACTGTGCTAAGGTTTTTTTTGTTTGTTTGTTTGTTTTGTTTTTTGAGATGGAGTCTCTCTCTGTTGCCCAGGCTAGAGTGCAGTGGCGCAATCTGGGCTCACTGCAAGCCCCGCCTCCCAGGTTCACACCATTCTCCTGCCTCAGCCTCCCGAGTAACTGGGACTACAGGCTCCCACCACCACGCCCAGCTAATTTTTTTGTATATTTAGTAGAGACGGGGTTTCACCGTATTAGCCAGGGTGATCTCGATGTCCTGACCTCGTGATCCGCCCGCCTCAGTCTTCCAAAGTGCTGGGATTACAGGCATGAGCCACCGCGCCCGGCCAACTTTACTAAGGCTTTATAACCCAGGAGCCTATGAAAATAATGTGTGTTCTGCAATTCTTAGGTGATGTTTTCTATTAATGTCAGTGAGATCCAGTTGGTTGATAACATTTCTGTTCTGTATTCTTGTTGATTTTTCTGCCTGCTAGTTTGAGAAGAGAGTTGAAATTTACAGCTACACTTACGGATTTGTGTTTTTCTCCTTTCATTTCTCAGTTTTTACTTCATTAATAGTTTGTATTAATAGTTTGTAGAATGTATTAATAGTTTGAAGGGCTGTTGTTATATAGGATTGTTGTGTTTTCTTGGCAAATTTACCTTTTATTATTATATCATATCCCTCTTAATCCCCGGTAAGTTTTATATCTTCTCTAATGACTTTTTTCTTTTATTATTATTTTTAATTGATACATAACTACATATTTACGGGGCATATTGTGATAATTCAATACATGGATACAGTGTGTAATGATCAAATAAGGGTAATTAGCATATCCATTACCCCATTCATTTATCATTTGTTGGTATCATTGAAAATTCACTCCTATAGCTATTTGAAATACAATAAATGGTTGTGAATTATAGTTACCTATAGCGCTGTAGAACAGTGGAACTTAATCCTCCTATCTAGCTGTACTTTGTATCTGTTAAGCAACCTTTGGCAGTTCCCTACTCCTACTCTTTCTCCACCTCTAGTAGCTACTGTTCTACTCTCTACTTCTACGAAATCAACTTTTTTGTAGCTTCCACGTATGAGTGAGAACATGCAGAATTTATCTTTCTGTGCATGGCTTATTTCACTTAACAAAATGTCTTCCAAGTTCATCTGTGTTGCTGCAAATGGTAGCACTCCATTCTTTTTCATGATTAAGTAGTATTCTATTGTATGTGTATATATGTGTACACATACACACCATGTTTTCTTGTTTTCTTTATCCATTCATCTGTTCATGGACACTTACTCAAGACACTCTGAAGTCTTTGATGTTAACATAGCCACGCTACCTTTCTTTTGATAAAAAGTGTTTGTATGGCATACCTTTGTCCATCTTTTTGCTTTTAACCTACGTATATTGTTATATTTGAAGTGAGATTCTTGTAGACGGCATAAAGTTTGGATTTAGTCCTACCATTATTTGTTTTGTGTTTGCAGCCTCTGTTTTTCATTCCTGTTTCCGTTTTTCTGCTTTCTTTTGGGTTATTTGGACTTTTTTTTTTTTTTTTTTTTTTTTTTAGCATTTCCTTTTAATCTATTATTTCAAGTCTTAGAGCAGTACTTCTTAGTAGTGGCTTATGGTGGTGGT
The DNA here is from genome assembly GCF_008728515.1 of Papio anubis. Lineage (NCBI taxonomy): Eukaryota > Metazoa > Chordata > Mammalia > Primates > Cercopithecidae > Papio > Papio anubis. The sequence continues at coordinate 119,886,081 of NC_044978.1, read as the reverse complement.
GGTGATTTTGTCTCCCAAAGCACATTTGGCAGTGTCTGGAGACTCTTGGTTGGGGAGTGCAGTGTACAGAACAGTACTCCCACAACAAGTAATTACCCAACATTAATAGTGCTGAAGTTGAGAAACCTTTCTCTAGGTAATACGATGTATCTCCTCCCACTAGAACTAGCAGACTTCTCTTGGAGCTCCCTTTCAGCATTTATGCTCATTTCCAGGTTTGAGGCTGGGTTGAAACCAGACTAGGGATGCCTGAGGGGAAAAATGGGTAAACTCACCACAAGTTCAGCGGTACTTTAAATTCCTATCTTCCCTGATCTTCCTGCCAGAGTCCTCAAATAGCTGCCCCATGTATTCCATCCCAGTTTTATAGCTGTATTAAATGGGAAGATTGGGGTTGCACGTACTTAGTTCATCTTGTCCAGAACTTAACATTGTAAATATCTTCTTCTCATCTCTCTGTTAACTCTGTCTTTGGTGTCTGTAGTTGAAGAGAAATCCTTAATTTTAATGTAATGATATCCATTAAATGTTTGCCTTATGTTTTCTTTTTGGGAATTTGCTTCAATAATTTTTCACCCTAAATTCTGAGAGTATCCTACATTTAAAAAAATTTAGAGTTTAACCTTTCACATTTGAGTCTTTTGTTGTCATCATGGAGTTTACCCTTATATCAAGTATGTGGTATGAACCCAGATTTATTTTTCTGTAAATAGTGGGTCCATATTTTTAATATTGCCTATAAAAATGTGATATTCCTCAATGATTATCAAAGAATTTAAATTACACTAAGTTTCCATATATATGTGATCTATTTCTAGACCCTCTCTTATGTATCATTGGCCAGTTGGTCTGTTCTTATACCCACCCATTCCACATTTTTTTAGTGTTAGGGCTTTGTAGTGTATCTTAATATCTAGTAGAATGAATCTCTAATCTTGATTCTTCTTTTCAGAGTTTTCTGGGTCTTTATGGATCTTTATTCTTCCATAAAAACTTTAGAATCAATTTGTCAGAATGCTAGAATTATGGTTGGGATTGCATTAAATGCAAAGACTCATTTGTGGGAATTGAATTTTAATATTAAATCATTTCATCCATGAATGTGGTTTGTCTCTTTAATCCTTGTGGTCTTTTATGTCCTTTAAAATAATTTTTAAATATTCCCTTTTAAAATCTTGAGCATTCTTTCTTGAGTCAATTCCTAGATGGTTTTAATATTTGTTAGTAAATACTGTGACTGATAACATGTCTAATTTTTTTAGTTATTACTGGTAGGAAATAATGTCGTAAGTACTCTTGTATCTAAAAACCCTGGTGATTTTTCAAAATTGGGATGGGAGATTGCCTAGGTTATGTAATATAAAACATGACCACCTAATTTTGTCCTTTCAGCATGGCATGGCATTGGAAAGTTTCTTTAAAAGGTGATATGCGCAGGTAGATGTGCTAAAATATGTCTTGCACAATCGTCTTATCCTCTTTTTTATAACATGTTAATATAAGCCAGTGACATAGAATGATTAATTATGATAGAGACAATTATGGGACTAATTCTAATTGGGATGCTTTAATAAAATAGTGAGATTTTAACCTACCCTGTAAGGTTAAGACTTCCTAAGGCAGAATAGTGGATTTCAGTCAGGTAAAACAGCAAGTCAAAGATCCAGAGGCATAAAAATGTATCCTGCTGCATCATTAATATCACTCCTTTTCCTCTGCACTCTGATGACTCCCTCCAAGTATTCTGTAACAGTTAATGTTGAAATGTACTGTACTTTCTGTCAATAGTTACATACAGGGCTACTTGTCTATTAAGACACCCCCTAGATATCATCTTATACATCTTAACTTCTTCCATTCAGACCTGGTTGTTGGCCGTATTCCATATTACTTCAAATTCCTTAATTTCCTCTCTCTCCGCCTCCCTCCCCCCCACCCCTACATGCTGGAGTGTGATCACGGCTCAAGTCATCCTCCCACCTCAGCCTCCTAAGGAGCTGGGACTACAGGCATATAGGACTCCACCTGGTTAATTTTTTATTTTTTGTAGAGACAAGGTCTTGCTATGTTGCCCAAGCTTGTCTCAAAATCCTGGTCTCAAGCACTCCTCTTGCCTTGGCCTCCCAAAGTGCTAGGATTACAGGAGTGAGCCACTGTGCCCAGCTGTGTGTGTGTGTGTGTGTGTGTGTGTGTGTGTGTGTGTGTGTGTGTGATGGAGTCTCACTCTTTTTTTGTTTTGTTTTTTGTTTCTGTGACATGGAGTCTCACTCTGTTGCCCAGGCTGGAGTGCAGTGGCACGATCTCGGCCCCGTCCTCTGGGTTTAAGTGATTCTCCTGCATCAGCCTTCCAAGTAGCTGGGATTACAGGCGCGCGCCACCACGCCCAGCTACTTCTTTGTATTCTTAGTAGAGACAGGGTTTCACTATGTTGGCCAGGCTGGTCTTGAACTCCTGACCTTAAGTAATTTGCCCGCCTTGACCTCCCAAAGTGCTGGGATTACAGATGTGAGCCACCACGCCCAGCTTATTTTTTTCTATGTATTGCCTCATTGCTAAATTTCCTAGAGCTGTAAAGATATCTTTGCATGATTCTTTTAAAAAAATTTTAGGTATGTAAAAAGGGAAGAAATATAAGCATAGATTTGTAGGGAAAGAGTTTATATTTTGAGGGATGCATCTCCGGCTTATCCCAAGATTAGAATTTCCATACAGCTGTAACTGATAAATAGTTGTGGTATTTGATTAACACCCCCCCCCCCAATTTTTTCTTAAACAGATCATATCTGAAGATATTAGTGAGCTACAAAAGAATCAAACTACATCTGTAGCCAAAATTGCGCAATACAAGAGGAAACTCATGGATCTTTCCCATAGAACTTTACAGGTAGTAATTTGGATTTTTTTCCCCCAGTGTTTATAAGGCTGTGTATGTGAAATAATGTACTAAATATAGATTTTTAAAATAGAAAAAAAAGACTAAAATAATAATGTGAAACTAGAAGTACTGAATTCTTTCAGTAGAACCTTGAAATTGGAAAACAGGTCTCATAGGGTTGAGTGAGGAGAATAAAAATATCCTAAAGTTCATATTTTAGTGAGAATTTGAGGGAAAGCAGTGAAGAAATAAAGTATCTTAGTGCAAGGGAAGCTTCTGTGAGATTATCGATGTCTCATAAATTTCATAAAATAGTTCAGAAAATTTTTTATTTTGAGTGCTAGAAAAAGGAGTGTAACCATAATGGTCGAAAAACAACAATAGAATTTACAAATTAACAAGAGGAATTAAAAGAATAATAACAACTGAAATTATAAACTATCATGAAAAGAGAAATATTACATACCAGTACCAATGGGAAACAGCCAAATCTGTACTCAGAGGAAAATTTACAGTCATAAAAAATCTCATTTTAAAAGATCAAATGTGAAAAATAAAGGAACTGAGTACTCAAATTAGAAAAGGAATATCAAGATAAGCCAAAAGAAACTAAAAAGAAAGAAAGATAAATGTAATGTAATAAATGTAATAGTGGAAAGAATAAATTGTAAAACTGTTTCTTCGAAAAGACCATTAAAATTACTAAGCATCTCATCAACCAGAAGAAGGGAAAAGCAGGCAAAATATACAAAATTGGTAGTGAGAAAAGAGGCATCACCATAGATACACAAAACAGAATAAGAAGATACTGCATGGGCCGGGCACGGTGGCTCACGCCTGTAATCCTAGCACTTTGGGAGGCCGAGGTGAGTGGATTGCCTGAGCTCAGGATTTCAAGACCAGCCTGGGCAACACAGTGAAACCCCATCTCAACTAAAATACAAAAAAATTAGCCACGCATGGTTGCTTGCGCCTGTAATCCTAGTTACTCGGGAGGCTGAGACACGAGAATTGCTTGAACCCGGGAGGTGGAGGTTGCAGTGAGCCGAGATTATGCCACTGCACTCCAGCCTAGGTGACAGAGCAAGACTCCATCTCAGAAAAAAGGAAAAAAAAAAAAAAGATACTGCATGTACTTTAGGGTAACAAATCTGGAACTCAGAGGAAGTTTTATTTTGATTTTTCTAAATGAAAATTGCCAAAATTAATCTACAGAGAAGTAAAAAAAAAAAAACCACAGAAGCAATTGGAAAAATGAAAGATGAAACATGAGAAAGGCCTCGGACAGATAGTTTCATTGCCAAATTTTGTCTAACCACAAAAGAGCTAATTCCAGTGTTATTTTAATTATTCTAGACAATTGAGGAATAATGTATATAGCTTCCTTATTCTTTTTTCACAGCTTGAGATAATTTGCATTCCATACTATTTACTCATTTAAAGTGTACAGTTCAATGGCTTTTAGTATATTCAGAGACTTGTATAGCCATTATTACCACAATCAATTTTAGAACATTTCCATCACCCTACAAACAAATCCCGTACCCATTGTCAGTCACTTCCCCATTTCACTGCAACTCTTCCCCATTTCACCGCAAGTCCTGTGCAACCAGTTTTGCCCTATGGATTTGCCTATTCTGGAAACCTCATATAAATGGAATCATAATGATATTTGGTCTTTTGTGACTGGCTTCTTTTGTTTAGCCTAATGTTTTCAAAGTTCATCTGTGTTGTACCAGGTAATAGTACTTCAGGTACTAATAAATGATGATTATTCATTTATTGCTGAATATTCCATCGTATGGCTAAACCACATTTTACTCGATTGATGGACATTTTGGTGGTTCTGCTTTTTGGCTATTATGAATAATATTGCTATTAAAATTTATTTACAAGTGTTTGTGTGCACATATACTTCTATTTCTCTTGGGTGTAAACCTAGGAGTGAAATTGCTGTGTCATATGCACACTGTGTTTAACTTTTTGAGGAAATACCAAACTGTTTTCCAAAGCAGCTGTACCATTTTACATTTCTGTTTGTAGCATCTGAAAAGAAATTATAAAGTTGTTTTAAAGAGATGCAAATTATGCTAAGTGAAAAAAGCCAGACTTAAAGGCTATGTAAGGCGTGATTCTATTTATATAACATTATACAAAAGAAAATTAGGGGCAGATAACAGATTAGTAGTTGCCAGGGACTATAGATGAGGAGAGAAGTGTGACTACAAGGGGCTTGGGGTGATGGAAATATTTTGTACCTTAATCATGGTGATAGTTACACAACTGTATGTATTTGCAAGATTCATAGAACTGAACACCTAAAACAGATTAATTGTCGTATGTGGAGTATACCTCAAATCAGACTGAAAAACCACATTCTAAATGAAGTATAAGCAAAGAGAATCCAGCTATTTATCAATTTCTTAAAAAATATGCTATGACCAAGTAAAGTTTATTTCAGGAATGCAGGGTTGGTTTTAATAACAGGACATCTATCAACATGACTTATTATAGCAACACATTAAGGGAAAATATATAATAGAAACTACAACCAAAAATGAATAGCAAATACTCAAAAAGGCAAAACACTAAAATTGCATTTAGAAACTAGATACGGACACCCAATATTATCATCATTATTCGTTGCTGTCTTGGAGGTTTTCATAAATAAAACAAGCAAAGAAATAATATAAACATTGGGAAAATGATTAAGTGTTCTCTTTTTGCTGATATGATTGTATATCTGGAAAACCCAAGGGAATAAACCATAGAATTAATGTAGTAAGCCGGCTAGATATAAAAGTACAAAAATCAACTTTTCTTTTTACTATCTGGAAATAGGAAAATGTTCCATTCACTATGGTGACAAAACCGTAAAATACTTAGGAATATATTTATGAGGAAAGTATAGGTATTTACAAATAAACTATATTCTTAGATGAGAATACTTAATATCCACTTTACAAAATTAAAAATGAATTACAGCTTTTTAAAAATTGATTAAGCTGGGTGTGATGACATAGCGCCTATAGTCACAGCTACTCAGAGGGCTGAGGCAGGAGAATCACTTGAGCCAAGGAGTTCGAGGCTGTAGTGAGCTATGATTGTGCCTATGAATAGCCACTGCACTCTGTTGCCTGGGCAACATAGGGAGACCCTGTCTCTAAAAAAATTTTGATTAAAATTTCTTTAAGTTTATATGGAAGGATAAATGTTTGAGACTAGCTTGTTCAGGAACAAAAAAGAAATAGTGAACAGGGACTTCTTTACCAGATTTCAGAACCTATTTTAAACCTCTTGTAATTGAATCAATATAGTATCTGCATGAAATTGGACAGAAACATACATGGAACAGAATAGGGAATTTATAAATAGATGATAGTGTGCTGACAATGTAATATATGGTAAAAGTGGTATTTCAATTCAGTGGGTTTATTTAATAAATAATGCTGGAGTATAACTATACATAAGAAAATAAAATTAGACCATTGCATCATATAAAAATAAAGTGGACTGAAGACTTAACGAAACTTTCAAAGCTGTATGTACAACCTGGGATTTGAGAGACACTTGATCAGAAAGCTAGAAACTATAAACCAACGTTGGCCATATAAAAAATTGTGTATAGCAAAAGATACCAGAAGCCATTTGTCAATAGTCATGTGATAGAATTTAGGAAAAGGGAATTTTGCAAACAGCACTGATTTTAGATTTGGTGTTCATATTCATATTATACAAAGAGATCCTATAATTTGACAATAAAACGCAATTGAAATTTGGGCAAAAGATGTGTAAAGGCAGTTCACAGAAAAAGCAAATGCAAAATAGTTTAGTCATTAAAAGATGGTCCCTTTAATTTACTAGGAATCTGGGAATTGCAGATTAAAGAAAAAAAATGAGATCCCGGCTGGGCACAGTGGTTCACGCCTGTAATCCCAGCACTTTGGGAGGCCGAGGCGGGTGGATCATGAGGTCAGGAGTTCAAGACCAGTCTGGCCAAGATGGTGAAACCCCATCTCTACTAAAAATACAAAAATTAGCAGGGCGTGGTGGCGGGTGCCTGTAATCCCAGCTGCTTGGGAGGCTGAGGCAGAGAATTGCTTGAACCCAGAAAGTGGAGGTTGCAGTGAGTCAGGATCACGCCACTGCGCTCCAGCTTGGGTGACAGTGAAACTCCACCTCAAAAAAAAAAAAAAAAAATCCTTTTACACTCATCAGGTTGGGAAAAATTTAAACCACCACCACCTGTACTTGACAGGAATGTGGGGAAAGGGTATTCTGATGTGGGGCCTATGAATCTAAATCATTAGGATCTTTTGGGAAAGCAATCTAGCAACTTACTCTAAAACTCAGCCTCATTGTTAAAGATCTATACCAGTTAAATAGATCTATGCACAAAAATGTTTATTACAGCATTGTAGTGTCAAAGCTACAAAAATGTTTATCATGGCATTGTTTGTAGTGTGAAAACAAAATGTATATGCATCAAGACAGTAATGATTGATTATTGGTTAATAACACATTAAAAAAGCATACAGCCATTAAAAATAACAAATTAGAGCTATACTTCTTAAGGAATTTCATGAGATTTTGATAATAAAATTATAATTTTAATTTGTAGTAAAATTTAATGATTAATTTTGATGATAAAATTTTGTTAATTATATATAATCCATTTTTTAAAATTTAGATGAGTAAAAAGCAGTCGGTCTGTGTGTGTGTTTATGAAAAATATATGGTTATAGGAGCATGGCTGAGAGTATGGAGGGACTTGCACTGTTTTTAACCGAGTAAGCTGGGCTTGCAGAGTAGCAGCAAACCAAGAGTCTGCATTTAGAGGCCACTGCTTTAGACCCTTTCTCGCGATGTATTGTTAAATTGAAAAGAAAGAGAAGCGGCCTGGCACAGTGGCCCACGCCTGTAATCCCAGTACTTTGAGAGGCTGAGGCAGAAGGATCATTTGAGTTTAAGAGTTCAAGACTAGCCTGGGCAACATCGGGAGACCTCATCTCTACTAAAAAAAAGAAAGCAAAAAGAAAAAAAATTAGCCAGGCATGGTAGTGAGCACCTGTAATTCCAGCTACTTGGGAGACTGAGGTGGGAGGATTGCTTGAGTCCAGGGGATTGATGCTGCATTGAGCTATGTTGTGCCACACTCCTCCAGCCTGGGCAAGAAAGCGAGGTCGTCTCAGAAAAACAAAAACAACAACCAAAAAAAGGAACCATGTCACAGAGTGATATATACTGTTTAGTTTTATTTTGGATCTGTGTGTGTGCGCTCTCTCTCTATGAGCAAGGAGAAAGGTACAGGGGAATGAAAATCAGTTAGCACTATTTGTCTTGGGAGTATGAGAGAAAATTTGTCTTTTACGTTCTCATATTGTTTCTTAACACTTTTGTAATCTCAAAAAAAATCCAAGAAATAATTTTTAGACATAAATATTATAGACTCATCTTTAAAGAACTCTTTCTTTAGAAAGGCTGTGAGTAAATGTCTGAAATGGGTATTATGTTGCCTATTTTTTTGTACTGCTTTTAAGCCATACCATAGTTTTTTTATTTGTTTGTTTATTTTTTGAGATGGAGTCTCTCTCTGTTGCCCAGGCTGGAGTGCAGTGGCGCGATCTCAGCTCACTGCAAGCTCCGCCTCCTGGGTTTTCCGCCATTCTCCTGCCTCAGCCTCCCGAGTAGCTGGGACTACAGGCGTGCACCACCTCGCCTGGCTAATTTTTTGTATATTTAGTAGAGACGGGGTTTCGTCGTGTTAGCCAGGATGATCTCAATCTCCTGACCTCGTGATCCACCCGTCTTGGCCTCCCAAAGTGCTGGGATTACAGGTGTGAGCCACTGCACCTGGCCAAACCATACCATAGTTTTAAAATTGTTGGCTGGGCAAAGTGGTTCACACCTGTAAACCCAGCACTCTGGGAGGCCAAGGCTGGAGGATCACTTCATTAAGCCCAGGAGTTCAAGACTAGCCTGGGCCACATAGTGAGACCCCCTACAAAAAATTTTAAAAATTAACCAGGTGCAGTGGTGCACACCTGTGGTCCCAGCCACTCGGGAGCTGAGGCAGGAGGATCGCTTGAGCCCCAGAGGTCAAGGATCCAGTGAGCTGTGTTTACACCACTGCACTTCAACCTCAGAGACAGAACAAGACCCTGTCTCAAAAAAAAAACCAAGTGTACATCAGTGTATGTGATAACTTTTGCCCAGTTAATATGGACAGAAACATAATTCAAATCCTGAACTGTTAAACCCTACTGTTAATTTTCAGCTGATTTCTTTCAACAACTAATTGTAATACTACTACTTGCATAACTAAAAAGAGATGATTCTATTGTTATTGGTGGTTTTTATTTGTATAGGTCCTAATCAAACAGGAAATTCAAAGGAAGAGTGGTTATGCCATTCAGGCTGATGAAGAGCAGTTGCGAGTTCAGCTGGATACAATTCAGGGTGAACTAAATGCACCTACTCAGTTCAAGGTAATCACGTCTAAGACCATAATGCTAAAGTTTGTTTCAGGTGGATCTGCAGACAAAAAGTTATGTAGTCTTCAAGCAGGAATTTTGTATACTTGTGTTTGTTATCTCCAATTAGAACTTCCTTTCTAAAGTAAACTCAGTCATGGGTCTTTTGGCTAGTATTAGTGTTTCAACTATAATGTACAGAGAGAGAAATAGAAATTTTTAATAGATGGTTTTGAAACCATCCTTAGAAAACATTCTCTTTTACAAGTCTTTATTGGCAGTTGTCATTTGACTCAGTCTTAACTTTTAGGGTCGACTAAATGAATTGATGTCTCAAATCAGGATGCAGAATCATTTTGGAGCAGTCAGATCTGAAGAAAGGTATTACATAGATGCAGATCTGTTACGAGAAATCAAGCAGGTAAGTGTTGTATGAGGGTGTATTATTTAAACTGTGAGCTCACCACTTCACACCTATTAGGATGGTTGTTATCCTAATAAACAAAAGTGTTGGTGAGAATGTGGAGAAATTGGAACTTTCTTGCAGTGTTGGGAGAATGTAAAATGGTTCAGCCTCTATGAAAAACAGTGTAGTGTTTACTCAAAAAATTAAAGATAGAATTACGATACAATCTCTCAGGTCTACTTATGGATATGTACCCAAGTACGTTGGAAGCAGGGACTCAAAACATATTTGTACACCCATGTTCATAGATCATTATTCACAATAGCCAAAATGTGGTGGTAACCCAAGAGTCAATCAAGGAATGGAGAAACAAAATGTAGTATATATACACACAATGGAATATTATTCAGCCTTGAAAAAAGAAGGAAATTCTGACACACGCTACAGTGCAATTTGACCTTGAAGAAGTTGTGTTTCATGAAATAAGCCACTCATAAAAGGGCAAATATTTATGATTTCACTTGTGAAAAGTACCTAGTAGTTCAATTAATAGAGAGTAGAAAGGTGGTTGCCAGCGTGTGAGGGGAGGAGGGGATGGGAGGAACTTAATTGGTACAGAATTTCAACTTGAGAAGATGAAAAGTTCAGAACAAAATGGATAGTGTTGATTATTGCACAACAGCATAAGTATACTTAATGCCACTGAACTGTATACTTAAAAATAGTTACAGGCAAAATTTTATGGTATGCCTGTTTTGCCACAATTTTAAAAAGGTGAAGTATCCCTCTCCTCACCAAAAAGATGAATTTAAGAGGTAATAGAGACACTACAGTTTACTAGACCTTGCTCCTTAAAGTGTAGGCAGTAACCGCACCTGGAAGGTCATTAAAAATGCAAAATTTCAGTCCTTACTCCAGATGTATTCGATCTGCATTTTATCAAGATCATAGAATGATTTGTATGCACTTTAAAGTTTGAGAAGCAACTGCTTTAGATAATACCTTCCCTGCCTATATGTCACACGTAAGTTATAAACATGTTGTTATTGATCTATCCCCTAAGCCCTCAGGAGATCTGGATGGAGATAGGTTGAGGTGGCCAGAACCTCCAGCCACTTTTCTCGGGTTTTCACCTTGTGTGAAAAAGTTGGGAAACACTGCTTTGGCTTATTTTCATTAGTATAAATGCAGATTAGTTTAATGAAAATGAACAGTTGTGTCTAAAGAAAATATATGAAGATGATGAACTTTGTGGAGCATACTAGGTAGCTAATGACTGTTGGCATGGCCCTGAGGATTTTAGATTAAGGTTATAAATGTCATCAACAAATCCAATGTTATTATATGCTTTAGAATGGATATGGCTGGTTTTATGTAACCAAAAACTAGTTTGGCTTCTAGATTCTTGGACATTACACAACCATTATATTCCATTGTTTTAAGTATTTGCAATAAATTAACAGATTCCAGTATATTGTAATAGTTGTAGGTTGATATATGCAATAAAACTGAATAATTTAAACACTTGTCTTCTTTAAAATGATGAGCAGTGTATTTATTGTTCAGGGATTGAATCATGGTTCACCATCTACTTTATGACCTTGGGTAGGTTATTTACCTATAGTTTCTTTAACTGTGGAGATGATAATGGTACCCCAAACGGTGCTCAAAAGGATTTTAAATGAGTTGAACAAGTGAATACCAGTACTCACTATTAAAACAGCACCTTAACCCATAAGGAGGAGTCTTTAAAAAATGTTGGCATCTGTAGTCATCATCACCATTATCGCTATATACTTTGTACTTCAAAACATGAATATTCTGTTTTCAGAATGTTATTTTGCTAGTCATCTATATTTGAATACCTCCTTTGAGTTCTGTTTTATTATGCCTTTATTAAAAGTTGGTAAAAGGAAATAGCTATCTAAAAAACATTTTTGTTGGAAGATACTGTTCATTTTATATTTGTTTGATTTTATTGTTCTTTAGAGTTTGTCTTTCACTGTTAGCAAAAGATGTAGTACAAATGTTTAAATATGCATGCCCTCTATATTTAGAGCACTTACTAGGTACTGTGTTATTAGTAAAACAGTCAAAGTGGAGTCCTTTTTCCTGTGACTAGCTTGCAGTTTTAATAAATTAATACATTAACATGTTGTTTCTTAATTTGTTCTAGCATTTGAAACAACAACAGGAAGGCCTTAGCCATTTGATTAGCATCATTAAAGATGATCTAGAAGATATAAAGCTGGTCGAACATGGATTGAATGAAACCATCCACATCAGAGGTGGTGTCTTTAGTTGACAGTTCACAAACTTGTGTAAAGGTTTGTGAAATTCATCTTCTTACTGCATCAGCCCTTCCTTAAGAATGAAACTGACCACGTGGAGGGAAAAAGAAAACAATTCTCTCTTGGCTTGGTTTTTTGAGAAGTTTACTGACAAATTACTGTCCATCAAATCTGAAAATACAGTCACCTCACAGCTCTTCAAAGAAAACCTTTGAAAGATTTATATCTAAAAGCTGTATTTACTTTAAAAGGAGAAGTGCATAATTACCAAAATTATATGTACTATTGTACATTTTTACAACAGCATTTTCTTAAACATAATCTGTTTAATGATTATTGTCCACTGAGCCTGTACTCTGCTTTCCATACCAAGTAAATATGAAATAATCTTTGCACATAACAGAAGAAACTATAATTACTTGGCTGTTGGAGATTTGTACTTCAGAGTATAAATGTACACCAGTTTTTATATTTGTGAACTCATCTGTGGGAGGAGTAAAGAAAATCCAAAAGCATTTAATGTTTTTTTTTTTTTGTTCTATAAAGATTTGAAAATGTATTTTTATATTATTTTACTTATTTGGAATTTACAGAGCACACCTAAGCAATTAGGATATAACAAAATTAACCATTTTTGCAACCATTTTGTTTTTTAAGCCTTTTTATTTCTAAAAAGATGAAAACTTATAAATAAATTCTTAATTTGTAATTTTATATAATTTTGTCTGGCGCTTTATTTGGCTTTTGAGGAATGACCATTTTTTGTCCACATAGGTACTAAATTAATCATCACAATTCAGGAATTTTAGTCTGAAGTCTGATTTTTCCCTCCTAGGGATTTTTGTCAGTGCTGATATAATCAGCACAATTTGATTAGGGTATGGCAAATAAAACTTACTTCAGATATCATCTAGTATTAAGAATTCTCTAATACGTCATTAGTATTTGAAATACTAGAAAATCTGAGTTAAACAGATTAAATAGTGTTAAATAGTGGGTCTTTAACCAGTGGGTCATTTTAAACAGCATTTCTGACTACACACTATATGTTTGGGCTGCATCATGTTTGCCGCTCTTGAGATGCTTTAACTTCGCACTTCTCTGTGATGCTTTGGTTTATATTGACAGGTGTTACAAGAAACAGCCCCATGAATCTTGGTATTGTATTTACTATGGGGATGGTGAACAGTGTGATGCACTGTATATCTGGAGTCCATCCTCTGAGAACCCACTGAAGAGATTTATGCTCAGTTGTATAGGTTACAGTTGTGTAGACTAGGATATTTTGTGGGTTTTTTTGTTTGTTTGTTTGTTTGTTTGACAAGTCTGTCTGTCACCCAGGCTGGCGTACAGTGGCATAATCATGACTCACTGAGCCTTGACCTCCTGGGCTTAAGCAGTTCTCCCACCTCAGACTCGAGTAACTGGGACTACAGGCATGCACCACCACAATGGGCTAATATTTTTTATTTTGTGTAGAGATGGGGTCTTGCTATGTTGCCCAGGCTGGTCTTGAACTCCTAGACTCCAGCAATCCTCCTGCCTTGGCCTGCCAGAGTGCTAGGATTACAGGCCTGAACCTCCATGCCTGGCCAAGACTAGGAACTTTAAAACTGATTGTTTCTTTCCAAATTGACTGCCAGAAGTATGCAGCTACTTTTGCCAAGTTTATGGCATGTAAATTTGTTACACTACTACCCTCTCATCATTCTTTCCTATCCATTATACTGCAATACCAACGGTGTTGGGACAGGAATTTCTCTCCTTTTCCACATTTTCTCCATGGCCCAGAAGATCTGCATGTTCATCATTCTTACCCATGTAGCCAAGTATAGGAGTTTCTGTCCCTCTGCACACCCCCTTATCATAGGAAGAGTTGTTGGTTTAATTGATGAGACTTGTTACTCACTGAGCTATATAATCTAGCGGATGGATCACTCACGCATACCATGCTCGCTTCTCTAGCCTCTGATTTTTCATGTTCTAATATTGCTGGTTGCTAGTTCAACCAGATAAATATACCAGACAGGGCCTAAGGTCAGTCTTTTAAAGACAGTCCCAGTCATCCTGTTAGGTTCCTGTCCCACTGGTGATTGCGTATAGAAGGCAGGCCTGTGGTCCTTAATCATATAGCTGGTTAGATAACTAGACTCAGTTATCGAAGCAAATGTTGTAGACTGAGTAGTTTGTGTCCTCAAAAAATTCATGTTGAAATCCTAACAATATGGTGATTTGGGGAGGTCATGATGAAGGTGGGGCCTTCATGAATGGAATTAGTGCTCTCTCTTGTCCCTTCTGCCATGTGAGATGGTGAGGAAGGGACAAGGAAGAGGGCCCTCACCAGGAACTAAGTCTGCTGGCATCTTAATCTTGGACTTCCCAGCCTCCAGAACTGTGAGAAATAAATATCTGTTGCTTATAAGTTACCTAGTCTACAGTGGTCTGTTACAGCAACCCAAACAGACTAAGAGAGATGAGTAGACAGATATTAAATACAGATATTAAATGCAGATATTAAAGTTCTACTACAGATATTAAATTTATGTTAAACACTAACAGTATTGAGCATACTGGCAATTCTGAAATATCTAAAAATCTTTTATTGAATTCAATCAGAAGTATACAGTTTTCGGGATTTTTTTCAATTAGTATAGAAGTGAAAAGTTCTGTGACATATATCTGGACCAACTTTCTGAATTTGCAAAATGAATAACAAATATACAATTCTCATTTTATCAGTGACTTTGGCCAACAAGTGAAAAATACATCATTCCTTTTGATCTCCTGTGGGATCCCTATAGTTATTTCAAGTAAAGAACAAGAAAGATAAACAATGCATGAAACTACAGAGCAACAAAGAGATTTATAGCAGAAACACTGATTAAAATGATGACCATCCCAAACTGTGGAAGCAGCATTTTGCCCAAGGATGCAGAAGGATGGCTTTTGGGACCTGGAACAGGAACTGGACCTGGAGCTGTTAACGAGAATACACAGTCACTGACACATCATTTTTTACATCAAGTATCACCACCTATACAATATAACCTCAATATGTAAACAGTGACACTAAAGTTCAATTAGAAACTTACCTGAAATACTTCCAGCCAAAAGCAATTTTCAAATAAGTGTAATTCACTACAGATTTCAGGCTGTATTTCCATATACAGTTGACCCTTAATATGGGTGTTGGAGTGCCAACCTCCACACAATGAAAACCTACATGTAACCTGATTCCCAAAAACTTAACTACTAATAGCCTACCATTGACTGGAAGCCTTACTGGTAATAGAAATAGTTGATTAACATATTTTATATGTATTATATACTGTATTCTGGTTGGGGCATGGTGGCTTACACCTGTAATCCCAGCATTTTAGGAGGCCAAGGCAGGAGGATCGCTTGAGACCAGGAGTTTGAGCCTGGGCAACATAGCGAGAGCCCCTCTATTTTTAAAAAGAAAAAAATAGTGGTTTAGCACATATTTTGTATATGTATTATACTGTATTTTGGCCAGGCGTGGTGGCTCACGCCTGTAATCCCAGCACTTTGGGAGGCCAAGGCGGGCGGATCACGAGGTCAGGAGATCGAGACCATCCTGGCTAACACAGTGAAACCCTGTCTGTACTAAATGTACAAAAAATTAGCCGGGTGAGGTGGTGGGTGCCTGTAGTCCCAGCTATTCGGGAGGCTGAGGCAGGAGAATGGCATGAACCCGGGCGGCAGAGCTTGCAGTGAGCCGAGATCACACCACTGCACTCCAGCCTGGGCGACAGAGTGAGACTCTGTCTCTAAATAAATAAATAAATAAATAAAAATATGCTGTATTTTTACAATAAAATAGAGAAAAGAAAATATTAAAATCATAAGGAAGAGAAAACATTTACAGTACTGTACTGTATTTACTAATACCCTAAGTTTACAATCTCTTTATAAGATGACTTATCTGTCTGAAATGGCTGGCAACTGCGGCTGCAGACCTGAATCTACATATCAAGCAATTCAACTTCTTCTTGTAATGTCATGACTTCTCTCTGCTTGTGAGACTTACGGCATCACTAGTGGCACTTTCTTTGAGTCCCATGGTGTTATTCAAGGTTTTCAGTATTGCACCAAACATGACAAAAAATACACAAGAACTGTGAGAGATCACTTTTTACTGTGATGTGCAATTTACTGGAGATGAACTCCTCGGAGATGTTTAGCAACACATGGTGTTTTAAGAGGATACTCGAAACACTTGAACTCACTGCAATAGCAACAGGAGGTGGCCATGAAATAATACAATAATACAGTATGTACTATAGTTAATTTTATGTAGTTTAGTTTTAATACCACATCTTTACATTTACGTTTCTTTTGACTTTGAATGGTGCCACATATGGTCTGTGTGCACAAATTTGGATAAATACTAACGTTTTACAATAGATTTGTGTATGTTTTATGGTAGTAAATGATAAAAAGACTAGTATCTACATATATTTTATGCATTCATGACATATATATTTCTAGGCCATGCAGTTTGTCTGCAAGTTTCTTCAAATGGATGCAAATCTCCAAAAAAATTTCCAATATATTTATTGAAAGTCCATGTATAAGTGGACCCATGCAGTTCAAACCTGTGTTGTTCAAGGGTCAACTATATATCATCAAGGTTTGCTACGCTAGGTTTTATCTAGGATTTCACATGCTTTTACATTTCTATACAGCCAATATAATGATTTTCTGTTGTTCAAGTTCTCTAGTATTTTTTTTAGCAATTTTTCTATTTCCATTTTCTATGTGTCTCCTATTTCAAACAAGATAACCACCAACATACAACTGGATATACAGTCATCCCTCAGTATCCTTTGGGGACTTGTTCTAGAACCCCTGAGGATACCAAAATCCACAGATGCTCAGGTCCCTTATATAAAATAGCATAAATAAATAAAATAGCTACACAGTATTTGCATATACCTACACACATACTCCTGTATACCTTATACCCTCTCTAGATTTCTTATAATACCTAATACGATGTAAATGATATGCAAGTATTTGTTATACTGTATGGGATTTTTAATTTGTATTATTTTTTTCCCAAAAATATTTTCGATCCACAGTTGGTTGAATCCCAGAGGATACAGAGGGCTAACTATAGCTGCATTGTTTTTTAAACACTAATCTCTGCAAGATGATTTTAAAAAATGTTTTTCCCTCCATACATACACTACTGGAGAAACTCCTTCCCTTTCTTTTTTTTTTTTTTTGAGACGGAGTCTCTCGCTCTGTTGCCCAGGCTGGAGTGCAGTGGCCGGATCTCGGCTCACTGCAAGCTCTGCCTCCTGGGTTTACACCATTCTGCCTCAGCCTCCCGAGTAGCTGGGACTACAGGTGCCCGCCACCTCGCCCAGCTAGCTTTTTGTATTTTTTAGTAGAGACGGGGTTTCACCGTGTTAGCCAGGATGGTCTCGATCTCCTGACCTCGTGATCCGCCCGTCTCGGCCTCCCAAAGTGCTGGGATTACAGGCTTGAGCCACCGCGCCCGGCCAACTCCTTCCCTTTCATTTGAACTAGTGGAGAGGAGCAGTGGAGTCCATCCATAGGATAAACTGTTTCACGCTGCCCTAAACTGTTTTTGTTTAAACTACAGGGAAGCGTTGACTGGAAGTATCCAAATGGGATCACCACTCAGATATCATAAATAAAACCAAGAAAAATAGCCAGTAAGATTTGTAAAAGGCTTCATAGTATCAATGTACTTGCCATAGTTATAAACATGCAGTTAGATGTATACACATGGAGAAATGGATAGGCAGATGCACACATGCATTAGTACAGTCATGCAACACATAATGATGTTTCCGTCAATGACAGACCACATGTATGACAGAGATCCCATAAGATTATAATAGAGCTGAAAATTTCCTACTGCCTAGCAACATCGTAGCCGTCGTAACATATTGTTTGGGGTGATGCTGGTGTAAATAAACCTGCATGGCCAGTTGTATAACTGTATAGCACATACAATTATGTACAATACATAACATTTGATAATAACTATGTTACTGTTTTATGTAGTTACTATACTTTTAATCATTATTTTAGCCTGTACTCCTTCTACTTATTAAAAAACGTTAACTATAAAACAGCCTGAGGCAGGTCCTTCAGGAGAAACCCCAGAAGGCACTATCATAGGAGATGACAGTTCCATGCATGTTACTGCCCCTGAAGACCTTCCAGTGGAACAAGATGTGGAGGTGCAAGACGGTGATATTGATGATCCTGACCCTATATAGGCCTGGGCTAATGTAAATGTTTGTGTCTTAGTTGTTAACAAAAGTTTAAAAAGTTAAAAAAAAGAAAGGTGATAAAAAAAAGCTTTACAGAATAGGATATAAAGAAAAAATATTTTTGTACTACTGTACAACGTGTGTTTTAAGCTAAGTGTTATCATGAAAGAGTTAAGAGGTTAAAATTAAGTTTATAAAGTAAAACAGTTACATTAGGCTATGGTTAATTGACTGTTGAAGGAAAATTTGTTGTGAATTTAGTGTAGCCTCTGTACAGTATGTATAAAGTCTACAGGAGTGTACAGTAGTGTCCCAGGCCTTCACATTTGCTCAACACTTACCACCCAGAGCAACTTCTCGGCCTGCAAGCTCCATTCATGTTAAGTGCCCTATATGCCTGTACCATTTTTTAATCTTTTATATTTTTACTGTAACTTTTCTATGTTTAGATACACAGATACTTACCATTGTGTTACCGCTGCCTACAGTACTCAGTACAGTAACATGCTGTAAAGGTTTATAGCCTAGGAGCAGTAGGCTATACCAAGTAGCCTACATGTGTAGCAGGCTCTACCATCTAGGGTTTGGTAAGTACACACTAGGATGTTTGCACAACGATGAAATCACTTAACACATTAATCAGAACATATCCCCATCGTTAAGCAATGCATGACTGTATGTTACCACAGACCAGTGGTTCTCAGGGGGGCAGCATTGCCCCAAGAGGCAGTTTGGACAATTGTCAAGAGTTTTTTTTTTTTTTTTTTTAAATCACTGCTAACAGTGGAGTGGAGGTAGAGGGCTAGATATCCTGCAGTGCTCTATTCCTGGACCATGAAATTTGACCAACTTCCTGCACTACTTTCAAATGGACTGCTAGACATACATCTAAGTTAAAACCTATTTAAAATAATCAAACTCAGAACCTAAAGCAGTTTTATGTACAAATATTTTTAATAGTTTTGATAAACATTAAACATCAGTTTTTATTTAGTATCTACTGTATTTCTTCATTTTCTTATACTTTCTGTATAGAACAGCTTCCACTCCCAAATTTATTTGCATAAATAAATGTAAATATCTGTCTACTTTAGACATGATGTCGATTTTTATGGGTACGAGTGCATCTTATCTATGGATCTTCTTTCGGGATAATATAAGGACTTTATAAAATACTGTTATAAAAAGGGAGAATTGGGTTGAGAACCACTGTTCTTTCTTTTTTAATATATATTTTCTTTTTTATTTTATATTTTGCTCCCAGTCTCCAGACTGGTGAGAACCACTGTTCTAAAGAGTAGAGACTCTAGGTACAATGGAAAATGATTATTGAAGAAACAAAGCTATACTGTCCCCAACACACACATGCACACACAAGCTTTTGGATGTGACATTCTACTCTGTTGTTAAGATGCCTGAGACCCTTGCAACTTTGTTCCCTTTATTGAGGAAAAATAAATTTCTCACTTTTTCTATATTACAGAAGCAGGCATTTATCAACTGAGGAAATGATATATTTCTTACTAGGATTGTTGATATTTCCTTGACTTTTATCTTCTAAAATATAAAGAGATTTTGAGTTAGTTATATTGTACATCTGTTTATCCAGAAAAGAAAGATCTGATTAAAAATTAAGCAAACTCGGTTATCTCTGGGAGTGGGTCTGAGGGGCAGGGTAATAGGTTTACGGGTATGTGTGGGGTTAGGGGAAGGGTTTAATTTGTTCTCATCTGTGCTCTTTGAATTTTTTTTTTACCATCAATATGTGTTTACATTAAAATAAAAGTTAAAATTTTGTTTACAAAAAAGTATTTTCTACATATTGAACTTAGATTCCCAAGTACATTAATACCTAGTATTCATTGAGTGTTTACTGTGTGCCATGCATTGTGCAAATGCTTTATGTACACTGTCACCTTTACTTCTTAGTCTTATTAGCCAGGTATAATTATCCATATTTCACAGATATTCCTTAAAACATTCATGCAATGTTTTGAGGAATGCCATGCATAAAACACAGAGGTAATTGGTGCTAGAAATATCAAATTTCAAATTTGCTCTGAATTACTATGCTATACAGATGCTTCTCGACTTATGGTGGGGTTGTGTCTCAAAAAATCCAATGCAAGTTGAAAATACCATAAGTCAAAAATGCATTTAACTCACCCAATCTACAGAACATCATGGCTTAACCCAGCCTACCTTAAACGTGCTCAGAACAGTTACATGAGCCTGCAGTTGGGCAAAATCAGCTAACATAAACTTATTCTATAATAAAATATAGAATGTCTCATGTAATCTATCGAATATTGTACAGAAAGTGAAAAAGAGAATGGTATGGGTACTTGAAGTATGGTTTTTACTGAATGTGTATGGCTTTCAGACCATTGCAAAGTCAAAAAATCCTAAGTTGAACCTGATAGAGCAGGAGCACCATCATCTTGGACAAACACCGCCACTTTAAATTCCAGCTCCCTTTCTAGCCTCATGCATTTCAAGGAAATCACCTCTTCTAACTACAAGCAGACAGAAGGAGCAAACAGTAAAACACAGATAAAACAGCTGCGGCACAAAGGGAGGTGAGGGGAAAGTCTCTTGAGTAACTCCCAAACTTCACCCTCATACAATGGGCCCCAGTAAAACGGTGGGCCTTAATAAGCACATTCCTTTCCCTTCAGGTGCACTAAGTTAGGGAAGCTAAAAGCAGACTTGGGGAATATGCCTGCAGCTGCAGAACGATGTATGGGAACAGACACACAACTCTCCCTCCCAGATAAGCACAACAAAGAGACACAGAAGCAGTCCAAGCCTCTGATAAACTCTCCCACCCTGAATCCTTAAAAACTCTTAGTCTGTAAAAAAGTGGGCCTCTAACCTCACTCGGCCAGAAGGCGCCTCTCAGGTTTTCTCTAAAATAGATCTGTCCTAACTGGCAAGCCACCTTTTCGTGTTTCTTTCCTCTTTCTTTAATTCTTACAGAACCATTGTAACTTGGAGACCATCTGTACTACCAAGTGTGTGCCTAGTATTGAAATATTATGATATTACCATATTTTAACAGCTTTGAAGCCAAATAGCAATTCTAGGTGCCCAAGATAGAGGTGGATAACTAAATCTGTTTGGAAGACAAGTGTAGCACCAAGTGAACAAAGCTTGAAAAGTTTGAGTCCTGGGTGTCTCTTTCTAGCCTATTATAAATTCCTTAATCTTCTTATGTTCCATGTTCTCATCTCTCAAGTGTCAATAACATTTATCTCATTGGATTAAATGAGCTCCTGTGTACTGTTTTCACATCACCTTTTTAAAAGCTACACACAGCTTTCCAGGAGAGGGCACAATACACTGTAGTCCCAGCAAAATCTAGTGGCCTATTGGACGATACAGAGTGTGGTGAGGAGCACAGAATGGCTGGTCCCAGTATTGGCACGCTGCACAGTCCTCATTCACAGTTCTTGGATGATACTATTTCTATGTCTACAGATTCCCTCACCCTGGGAAGCCTGCCTCATTCTGGAATAGACAGGCCCAGCTGGAAGCCAACTGTTCCAGTTTAAGATCAAGTGCCTTTTTTGATATTTGGCCCAGAGAACCATAATAGCAGCCTGCTGCTCACACTGAAAGTTCTCAACGTTTTCGCTGTCTGGCTTGCAGACTGGGGTATTGGCAAGTGTACAGCCCAGATGTCTTCCCCAGACCCCGTAAGACTGAACTAACTGAATGATTATGGTAAAGGACTTAGAATCCATGGTGCCTCCACCCCCAGTAAAGAATGTATTACCAGGTTTTTCATTCAGTTGTATCATTTTTATTCCTAAACAAGAAAGAGGTTTTAGATAATAACAAAGACAGCTACTATTTACTACTATGCTACTACCATTCATTTTGCTGGGTACTTTATCTCATTAGGACTTTAATCAGCCCTGCAAGACAGAAGCTTTCCTCATCTTACAGATGTGAAAGCAGAGGCATAGAAAAGTGAAGTAACTTATATAAAGTTACTGAGAGGAAAGAGACAGAGACTTCCTGAAGCCAGGTCTGTCTGTCTACACAGCTCACGTTCATCTCCCGCCATGCTCACTGGCTGCTTTCAGATAACCACAGTTTGATGAGCAAGACCCCCGTGACGGCACTGTGCAAACCCAGGACCAGCGAGCTGAAGAGATGTAGATGCACAAGGTGTGTTGTCAGTGTCACTACAGATTCACTTCAAAGTTGTGGCCAAATAAATCCAACAGTACAAACTTGGGTCAATATAAAAGAGGTCCTGGACCCTTTTCTCTGAGGCTATGTTCTCTGAGCCTTTATTTAATAGAAAACGCTATTTCTGTACACAGCATGCAGCTTCCATTGGCAGCAGTGTTACGTGAAGTTCAGCACTGTGTGGCTGGATATAGTTTTTAAGATGCCAAATATCTAATTTCTTTAACAGATCATCATTTCCATAATAACAAAACCTGCAAAAACTATTTTCAAAGTACTGCATGAACTCAGGAGAAAAGGTTTTAAGCATTCGACAGTGGCTTGCACCCTGAGATTCTATGGTTTCATAGTCCTTACAAATATTCCTGTCATGTACCTGTGACTACTGATGGCTACATTTGATAGATGATAATTATGAGGCATAGACAGTCCCGTGCATATCTAATGGTGACTATACTCCCCAAACTGGCATCTTCCCCTCTGACATGCCTATCAGTTGCTTACCAGGTAGTGGAAAAGGTTCTGGAATTTTCATTCCTAAATGAGAAGGAAGTTTTCAGTGACTTACAGTTTGCTCCACTGAGTATAATTTTCAAACTCTTGTCTGCTGAGCTTAAGAGATGCAAGCACCCAAGGCCCCGATGCACTATAGTTTCTGGCTTTTTATTTAAAAGTTCTCCTTACATAAACCCTCATTATACAAATCCACACCAAGATTAGAAGAGTCTTCTGCCATAGCACTTCACTGAGCGTGTTTATGCCAGGAGAATACCGTGTTTTGTTACCTGGAGATACAGGCAATGAGATGTTAGCCAAGACTAACAGTCAACTTGTGCATACAGTTAGGTTTCTATTGAATAATTTTAGCTGTAGAACCTGGAAGGTGCTGGATTGATGCATCCAGATCCCAGGAGCCTTTCCCTCAGCCATATCCAGAGCAGAACTAACTTTCCTGCCCCAGAGACAATGTTCCAGGAGCACATGAATGCACAGGGGGAAAGGGACTTTCTCTACGCTTCCCCAGCTAAATATTTGTAGATGACTGGCAGGCAGCTATAAGGGAAATATTCATGAATAAGAGTCTCATGACGGTATTCTCCTAAATGCGTGGGGAATCCTGCTCACCTCATTCTTGGGCTCAGGGAATAAATAGAAAGCTGTCTTACCTGGTATTTCGGTGGGTTCAAGGATTTTCACACCTAAAGGCAGAAATGAATATTGGTTTGTATTAAACAGTTATCTTATATTGTTAATACTCTCTTGGGTCTATCCTTCCTCCATTTCCAACTCAAAAAAAAAAAAAAAAAAAAAAAGGCAGGGAGAAAGAAAAAAGAAACAGCAACAACAAAAACACCAACACCTTTCAGTGGCTCTTCATTCTCCATGTGACAGAGTCCAAACTCCTTAGCCTGGACTTTAAGAACTTCCACAATCTAACCCCTGTCTCTCCAACTTTATCTTCAGGAGGCAGTCCTAATACATCAGTTTGTGGATGACACAGTACTGGTTTTACATTTCTGCTTGGTTTAGCTCTATTGTAATTATAGTTATTAGCTCCGTGACTTTGGGCAGACTACTTAATCCCTCCTAACTTCAGTTTCTCATTTTGCAAGAGAAATATTTACTTCTTACGTTTGTAGTTAGTGAGGATTTAAGGAAAGACCGCATAAAAGTGCTTGGTACACTACATGGAGCAAAAAAAAGAACTCAATAAATGAAGTCCCTTTCTTCTAGTCTAACTCATTCCTCAAACTCTCCAGGCTCAGTAATATTTTTTTTCTTTTTTGAGAGACAGGGTCTCACTGTGTCACCCAGGCTGTGGTGGGGTACAATGACACGATCATAACTCACTATGATTCTCCTGCTTATGCCTCCCAAAGAGCTGGGATTATAGGTGTGAGCCACTGTGCTGGCCTTCCACAATGTTCTTAATCCTAGGAATCCTCATTGTCTCCTAACCATGTAGCTAGTCTCAGTAAATAGATTATTTACCAGGTGAAACAGTGAGCCCCTGACTTTTTATTCCTAAGGATGAGAATAAGAACTATTTAGTAAAAAAATGCAATCAGCTTGAAAATTAATTTGACCTTATACTTGACTTCTGTAGTAGAAAACTCAGAACGTTTTGAGAAATGGCAGGGAACAAGGTAACAAAAAGAAGGTATTTAACCCACTGGAGCCTAACTGATGATAAGAACTAAGGCTAGTGACCCAGAATCTCTCCTAGGTTAAGCATCTCTTGTTCATTTTTTAAAAATTCAACCCAAAGACCTTGACCCAAAATTGTCATTATATGTAATATATAAAATATGCTTCCTAATTATATGTTATAATTTGGAAAAATACAGAAAATTATTAAAAATTAAAGTTCTCTTAAAACTGCAGATCTCAGAAATACTCTACTCATTCTTAACATTTTTGGTGTATTTCAATCATTTTGCTATGCATACATATGTATGCATATACATTTTTAAAAGTTGGTATTATACTGTATATGCTGTTTTATATCCAATTATTTACCATTGTATTAAGAATACTTTCTTCTATCTTTAGATGGTTTCAAAAACATGATTTATAAGTTGTCTAGTGTTTCATGATATAGATAGTATTTTATTTAACCATACCCAACGGTTGGACACTGAGGCTGTTTCTAAATTTTTGCTACTGTCAAATAAAAATTATAGGAGACCATCGCTTTAGACTAAGTTTCTGCAGTAGGCCCCAAAAGACCAGAATAAAAATTGACATGGAGTCGCCCATGCTAAAGTTCCACACCATCTAAACTAAGTTGTCTGACCTTCTAAGAAATTAGGAGAAAGAAATAACAGAATTTCCCAAACAGGCCAGTTTAAAATCTTCAATCAGCTTAATAAATGAAGTTCCTGCTGCTTCAATCCTTACACACAAAAAAGGTAGCCTGAAATAAACTGATGTTAACTAATCAGTTATTTTTCTACTGTTCTGTCTAAAAGTAACTAATATACTCTGTTCTTTGCTTCCACTTTCTTTGGCTCTTCTTTGTCTTTAAAGCCAAACTTCTGTGCTCAGCTCAATGGAACACTTATTCTATGGAATAAAGTGTTGTCCAATTCTAGAATCTCAAATAAAGCCAATTGATCTCTTTAAATTTGTTGTACTTTTGTCTTTTGACACTACCATAACACTGTGATAAGCATTTTTGTACACAAATCTCTGTGTTCATCTCTAATTTCCTTGGGACAAATATCCAAAAGTGTTTTAACCGAGTCAAAAAGTATAAACATTTTTAAGACGAGTAATACATACTACTAAATTGCTCTCCAAAAAAGTTCCAATTTATAATCTCACCAGTAATTTATGAGACTGTTCCTGTCCCAGTACCCTTGAGGACATCTGAGTAATTTTTTTTTTTTCAAGACGGAGTCTCATCGTGTCACCCAGGCTGGAGCGCAGTGGCACAATCTCGGCTCACTGTAACCTCCACCTCCCAGGTTCAAGTGATTCTCCTGCCTCAGCCTCCTGAGTAGCTGGGATTACAGGCATGTGCCACCATGCCCGGCTAATGTTTGTATTTTTAGTAGAGACGGGGTTTCACTATGTTGGTTGGGTTTCACAGGCTGGTCTTGAACTCCTGACCTCATGATCCACCTGCTTTGGCCTCCCAAAGTGCTGGGATTACAGGCGTGAGACACCCAGCCCGGCCATTTGAGTAATATTAAAAATAATACAAAAACAAATACTTGAGGATGAGATATACTTTGGATGTACTAAATAATCAAATGGGCATAGCTAATGGCATATATTAATCAATATATGCTGGAGATAGAAATAAATACAAAGAATAGTCATTTTAATTTAGAAAAAACGACACTATTTGTTATGCCCTGCCCAATACCCTAGAGGTCACAAGAATGTGGGGAAAAATTAGCCACACCTTCCTCTATTTGGTGGGATGACCTAAAGATTGTTAGACGGGAGAAACAGAGTTGCTATGTCATTTTTCTAAAGAATTCTACCTAAAATCCAGGAGGGTCTCTAATATACAAAACCAGTAAGCTAAGGTGAGCTCTGCCTTCCTCCCACTTTTCTTACCATGACATTCTTCCCTGTTCCCACATGTAAAGGGAGATATATTACAAAATGTAAGCCCCCAGAATTTACATAAATGTCTTACCACGGTCTTCAAGCTTCTGGTTTTTCTCACCTGAGTCACAAAAATAAGCTCATCAGTTTTTAATGTTGGAACAAAACAATTGGCAATTACTACAGCTACAGCAAAATTATTTTCAAGAAATATGAAAATATTCCCACCTGTAAAGGGAGGTATCTTGCAAAATGTAAGCCCCCAGAATTTTTTTTTTTTTTTTTTTGACACGGAACCTCGCTCCGTTGCCAGGCTACAGTGCTGTGGCACGATCTCAGCTCACTGCAACCTCCAACTCCCTGGTTCAAGGGATTCTCCTGCCTCAGCCTCCCAAGTAGCTGGGATTACAGGCACACGCCACCACGCCCGGTTGATTTTTGTATTTTTAGTAGAGATGGGGTTTCACTATATTGGTCAGGATGGTCTCAATCTCCTGACTTCGTGATCTGCCTGCCTCGGCCTCCCAAAGTGCTGGGATTACAGGCATGAGCCACTGCGCCCGGTCAAGCCCCCAAAATGTATAAAAATGTCTTACCGTGGTCTTCAAGCTTCTGGGTTTTCTCACCTGAGTCACAAAAAAGAAGTTCATCAGTTTTAACGATGACACAAAAGAACTGGCAGTTACTATTGCTACAGCAAAATTGCTTTCAGGAAATATGACTATAAAGAACCATTTGGTATGTCCAGGAAACTACCCTACTAAACTTACGTTGTCAATCAGAGTCTAAATGTACCTTAGCTAATGAGCTGGAACATTCTCTGCCCCCACTATTAAGAAAAGTATTACAAATAGCTTGTCTACCAGGGATCTCAAGGAGCCAAGAAAATGCCTATGTTGAAGAGTCAGCTAAAGTCCCTGTGAAGTGATCAGTAGAACCTGTGACTGCAATGGAACAATAAAAAGAAGGGCTGCTAAGAAGTCCTCAAGGTGTAAAGTGCTTCACTTCTATCAGGACAGGAAGTATCTTCCCAAACATGAAATAAACTGCATGTTTTAAAAAGGCTGGAACCTCTTCTCTTTTCAACAAAGAAAAATTTACTGTAGCCACATAAACCAAACACATGATAAGGAACTTACATGCAAAGAAATGATTTGGGCCATATATCCTTAAGTGGAAACTTTAAGAGCATCTAATCACCTACATATTTTAGTTAAATAATATTAAACATCAAGCATCAGCATATTTGAGAGATGCAAATATGCTGAGTTCTGTGTTTTCATCTGAGTATTTGGAGTCACATAGGTTCATTTCAATGACTGAATACAGAGCTGTACCTAAGAAGCCCCCAGAACTGGTCAAGAATGACTAGCTCTTCATTCTCACCACCCGTATTCACCAGAAAGTTTCCATGTTGTTCAGATCTCCATAAAGCCAATTCTCTCATTTGAGAAAGGTACATTTCCCTAGAATAGCTTCTTTATTTTTTTCTTCTCATATAGGCCAAGTCACTGCTTTATATCTGCAAATATTCTTCAGCTAAGAAATACATTTGCTAAACAAGAAAGAGCTATTAAACATCCAGGTGAGGATTATTATTATTAACTTTGGAGACAGGGTTTCGCCCTGTCACCCAGGCTGGAATGCAGTGGGCGTGATCTTGGCTCACTGCAACCTCTGCTTCCCAGACTCAAGTGATCCTCCCACCTCAGTCTCCCAAGTAGCTGGGACTACAGGTGCACACCACCATGCCTGGCTAACTTTTGTATTTACAGGTGCACACCACCATGCCTGGCTAAGTTTTGTATTTTTTGTAGAGATGGGGTTCCACCATGTTGCCCAGGCTGATCTCAAACTCCTGGGCTTAAGTGATCCACTCACCTTGGCCTTCCAAAGTGCTGGGATTACAGGCATGAGCCACCATGCCCAACCAAGATTATTTTTAAAAATTAGAGCATACTCACCAGGGTTGTAGACATAGACGGGTTGAAAATATTCTGAAATACAGACATGTTTTCATTACATGGTACTATGCTTAGATGTGAATGTCAGGTTCAGTCTATTTTTAAATGTTCATTAATAATAAAGATTTAGTTGGCTTATATTTAAGAAACATAAAAATATGGTTATTATGAGAGATATAAAATTTCAATTCAAAGACAAATGGATGTGGATTCACTTTTTTTTTTTTTTTTTCCTGAGACGGAGTCTTGCTTTGTCGCCCAGGTTGGAGTGTAGTGGCACGATCCCGGCTCACTGCAACCTCTACCTCCCAGGTTCAAGCGATTCTCCTGCCTCAACCTCCCAAGTAGCTGGGATCACAGGCACCTGCCACCACACCTGGCTAATTTTTATATTTTTAGTAGAGCCAGTTTCACATGTTGCCCAGGCTGGCCTCAAACTCCTGACCTCAAGCAATCCACCCGCCTCAGCCTCTGGATGTGGATTCATTTAAGTTACACGAAAAAAAAAAATTCACAGGAAAGCTAGCCAGGAAGACAGCTAGAAACAGACCCTTGTTTTTGAACTTTTTTTGTCTCTCTTCTGATACCTTTGGTATGTTTTTAAACTTTTTAATGAGGAAATCTTCAAAAGGATCCGCCCAGAGCATGTCTTCATCCAAAGGCATTTTTGGTATCTTCAATTCAAATTTATTCGGCCTATTTGATAATGCTGTTCCTTAATACCCTTAGAATTTTCTACCTTCCCAAATCTTTCCCACAGTCCTCTAAGAAAGATTTTTTTTTTGGTCACATCCTCTTATTTTTCCCCGAAGAAGTTAAAATCGACCATATTACCCTTGTGTCATCCCATTCTCCTCCCTCCTTGACCTATATTCATACCATTCCTTCATTGGTCTCCCAAATGTTATTTCCTAAGATACGAAAATATAGGAACAGGAGCTAGCTCTTTGCACAGGAGTCAAGTGGGAAATAGCTGAAGATGCAGGGGAATTAAGGAGTCCTTAAACTCCTGTAAAGTCAGGCTCGGATGACAGCGGCATGTTCCCTTTATGCCCAGGCCAGTGCAGTGTTTGAGAGAAGAGCCACAGGCAAGTCTGTGGGTGGGGATGAGGGTGGCAGTGGGCAGCTGGCAGCAAAGGTTCCTAGGCCCTCCACCGGAAAAGGTACTAGCAGTAGCACAATTTAGCTTTGAGAAAATGATGTCTGACAGTATGACAGCACAGTGGTGGGGTGGCTCTGACCCATACCTATGAGAAGTCACTGATAAAATTCCTACTGTAGGGATAAGACCTTAAAGCATACCTTACCTAGGTTCTCAACACAGTTTTCAGTTTTTAGTCCTGAAACACAAAGATAAAGCTTTATTAGTTAGACATAATCTACCCTAGTAAAATATTTCAATTCATCTATGGCTATTGGTAACTGAATCTGTCAGCTCCTGGTCTATCAGACTCATAATTAGTAAGATGCAAATTGCAGGCTGGGCATGGTGGCTCATACCTGTAACTCCAAGGCTGATGCGGGAGGATCGCTTCAGCCCAGGAGTTCAAGACCAGTCTGGGCAATATAGGGAGACCCCATTTCTACAAAAAATTTTTAAAAATAATTAGCCAGGCATGGTGGCACACACCTGTAGTCCCAGCAACTCACGAAGGTCAGGTGGGAGGATCACTTGAGCCCAGGAGGTTGAAGCTGCAGTGAGCTGTGATCACGCTACTACACTCCAGCCTGGGCAACAGAGTGAGACCCTGTCTCAATTATTTAAAAAAATTGCAGAACAATTATATTTTAGTATTTACAGTACAGCCACCAAACAGCCATATGACCTCTGACAAAACACCTAAGCCTTCTGGAATTCAGTTTTCTTATCTGTATCTTTTACTAGAAGACTGCTTCAAATGACTTTCAAGGGCCCATTCTGAGCTGATACTTTATCATTCTATTCTATAATTAGTCTGCAAAATTTAGGAGAAAATTTACCTGTCCAACTAATCCTCTCTTCAGATACTAAATATCCTCAACAAACCTATCCCTCTACTACAACAATTCCTATCCTTTGAAGAAAAAGAATCTCAATGAGACCTTCAACATCCTTTAATATTTGAACAAAGATTCTTCGCATTCATATAAAGGAAATGAGTTGGTATGCACCAGAATATTCATTTGTGTATGAGGAAATGCACAGTATTTGGAGAACAGAACATGGCATCTGACAGTACTTTTTGTAAGGTCATAGATGTTCTCACTGGTGATGCCCTAGAAAAAGTTGTCAGTGCTGCAGTGATTCCCCTGAGACTTGACAGAAAGGGAATCTACCAGCCAACAGCAGTAAGGTAAGAAGGTTAGTGAGACAGCATACAGATCTGGTGCAGTATGAGCCACATGGAAGGCCTACCAGAATGCACAACGAAGGTCCAGATGCCTCGCGGTCTCTATTCCATACCTGACGAACACACTAATCTAATCTGGAAGTTCAGCTACCTGAGGAGGAGCCTCTTTACCTACAATAGGAGAATCCCTAGAGAGGCCTGGCTCCTAAAAAGATATATACTTCTATAATCTACTCTCAAGTCCTGCTCCATTTGTAGTGAGTGTCTGAACCAAAAATCCAGGTGATTTGGTCCATTTTCTACTGGTCCAGGAAATAACAGATCTGTTATAATCTGGACAGTGCCCTGAGGTTAAACTCAGGCATTTGACTAGACTAGAAATTTAAAAATTGGTTCTAGAGATTATTGCAAAATATTGTCTCAGGGCATGGTGGCTCACGCCTGTAATCTCAGCACTTTGGGAGACCAAGGCGGGTGGATCACCTGAGGTCAGGAGATCGAGACCATCCTGGCCAACATGGTGAAACCCCATCTCCACTAAAAATACAAAAATTAGTCCAGTGTGGTGGTGTATGCCTATAATCCCAGCTACTTGGGAGGCTAAGGCCAGAGAATCACCTGAACCCCAGAGGCAGAGGTTGCAGTGAGCCAAGATCGCGCCATTGCAATCCAGCCTGGGCGACAAGAGTGAAACTCTGTCTCAAAAAAAAAAAAAAAAAAAAAAACAGCAGTTGTCTCAGCAGGAGATGAGTGAGTACGAGCCTCATCCAGAGAGCTTATTTGAGGATGAGGTGAAGGTGAGGGGAATTGTGGATGAGAAGGCTACAGATGTAAGTTGAAAGATGCAACCTGGAGACCAGGCACCAGGGGGATTTTGAAAGGCTTTGTCTTTTGTCTGTAGCACAAATTAGAGCATGTTTCTCAAAGTGTACTTTTCTAGCCACATACTTCAGAATCACCTGGGTGCTTATTAAAAAGGCAAATTCCAGGACCAAAGCCAGGACTATTATTGCTGCATACTTTCTAGAGGGGGATGCCTTGTAATCTGCATTTTAAATAAGCACTCCAAGTGATTTTTATGCACAAAATTTTTGAAGGCCTCCTGAATAGAAAAGAATGGGTATCTTTATTTATTATATATTTTTTTCTTTTTGAGATGGAGTCTCGCTCTGTCACCCAGGCTGGAGTGCAGTGGCGAGATCTCGGCTCACTGCAACCTCTGCCTCCCGGGTTCAAGCAATTCTCCTGCCTCAGCCTCCTAAGTAGCTGAAATTACAGGCACCCACCACCACGCCCAGCTAATTTTTGTACTTTTAATAGAAGCAGGCTTTCACCATGTTGGCGAGGCTGGTCTTGGACTCTTGACCTCAGGTGATCCACCTGCCTCATCCTCCTAAAGTGCTGGGATTACAGGCATGAGCCACTGTACTGGCCTCTTTAATGTTTAACACAGAGTCATTTTGTTAATATTGCATTTCTCTTCCCTATTTAAACTCTGGATTTAATTTTCTATTTAGCATTTTCAGTAGCAGTAATCAAACTATTTTGAGTTTCTGAAGAAGTAGCAGGGTTAAAAATGGATAAGAGAATTGGTTCAGAAATAAAAGGAGAGGCACAAATATATAAGGAATGAAAAAGGAAACCTGACAACAGATTCAGCAGATGTAAAAAGACATGAGAATATTATGAACAGCTTTATGCCTACTAATTTGAAATACAAAGGCCAATGGACAAACTCCTAGAAAAATTTAACTTACTAACCATTAAGTAGTTTAAAATTTTTCCAGAAAGAACATACCAAGATAATTCAATTTTTATAGACAGAGTACCAGAGAGAAGGGAGTGGCACAAACAGACCTCCAGAGATCTGCAAAGGGTTTCCCTCAAGTATTCAGTGGAGTGCTGATCAGATTATATGTGTGAGATAACTACCCAAGGCCAGAGAAAGAACCCGCAAGGTCAAAAATAGTGTCTATTCCCATCAACCAGGCTGGAAAACCTTATAATCCACAGGCACTAAGTAGAGTATTGAGAAGGGTACAGCCTCAGCAGTGAGAAATAATGAGCCCTAGATTAAAGTGACTCTGGTTCTGCCTAGAAAATCTGAAGAATCAGCCCTAAAACAATCAAACTGTTTTAAAGTAAATTAACTATGTACCAGAACAAAGCTCAAGAATATTTTTAGAAATATAAAATTACCATGCACACAACAAGGTAAAATTCACAACATCTTGCACCCAATCAAAAAATACCAGCAAAGAAGCAGGAAAATACAATTCATCATGACAAGAGAACTCAATCTAATGAAACTACCCCAGAGCTGACACAAACGTTAGTATTATTAGAAAAGTAAATTAAAGTAGTCATTACAACTGTATTCCATGTGTCCAAAAAATAGATTAAAGGTGTTGTCTTACCTCCAGTTGCCACACAAAATACCAGAGACTGGATGGCTGAAACAACAGATTTTTGTTTCTCATAATTCCACAGCTGGGAAATCCAAGATCAAGGTACTGGCAGATTCAATTTCTGGTAAAGGCTTTCTTCTTGCCTTGCAGATAGCCACCTTCTCACTATATCCTCATATGTCAGAGAAAGAGCAAAGCCATGGTCTCCTTTCCTCTTCTTAAAAGGACACTAGCCCCATCATGGGTACTCCTACCCTCATGACCTAATCTAAACCTAATTACTTCTCAAAGGCCCTACCTCCAAATACCATCACAGTGAGGATTAGGGCTTCAACGTATGAATTTTGTGGGGAGAACATTCAATAGTGAATGTCAGTACTACTAACAGGTGCTAAGTAGAGATGTGGAAGATATAAAAAGACCGAAAATGAATTTCTAGAGATAAATTTTCTGAGATGAAAAACACACTAGAGAGAATTACTGACAAACTAGACACTGCAGAAAAAAGATTAGCAAACTTGACATATTGCGGTATGCAGAATAATACCCTTCTTAAAGAGGCCTACGTCCTATCCCCAGAACCTGTGAATATGTTCTTTTACATGGCAAAAAGAGAACTATGGTTGCAGATGTAAATAATGTTGCTAATTAGCTGGCCTTCAGGTGGGGTATTTAGCTTGGATTATCCAGGTGAGCTCAATCTAATAACATAAATCCTTAAAAGTGGAAAAAACAAGAAGTAGAAGAGAGGATCAGAGAGATGCAAGGTGCAGAGGACTCAACATGCTGTTTCTTTCTTTTTTGAGACGGGGTCTCAGGGTCTCCCTCTGTCACTTAGGCTGGAGTGCACAGTGGTGCAGTCATGGCTCACTGCAACATCAAACTCTTGGGCTCATGCAATCCTCCCATCTCAGCCCACCACAGGCAGCTGGAACCACAGATGCATGCCACCATGCCTGGATAATTTTTTTATTTTTTATTTTTGTAGAGGCAGAGTTTCACCATGTTGGCGAGGCTGGTCTTGAACTCCTGACCTCAGGTGATCCTCCTGCCTCAGCCTCCCAAAGTGCTGAGATTATAGGCATGAGTCGCCACACCTGGCCATCAACATGCTGTTTCTGACTGAAAATGGATGAAGGAGGCCGTAAACCAAGGAATGCAGGTAACCTCTGGAAGCTGGAAAAAGAAAGAAAACAGATTCTTGCCTAAGCCCCCAGGAAGGAATGCAGCCCTACCAACACCTTAATTTCAGCTCAGCAAGACTTATGTCAGGCTTCTGAAATACAGAATTGTAAGATAATAAATTTAGATGTGCTGTTTTAAACCATTAGATTTGTGGTAATTTGTTATGGCAGCAATGAAGTACTGAAATATACAAAATAATAGAAAACATCTAAAAATGAAACAGAGAGAAAAATACTAATAACAAAAACCATTAGAGTTTCACTGAGCTGGAGACAACCTCATGCAGTTTAATATACATCTAAACAGAATCCTTAAAGGAAGAAGAGAGGGGTGAAAAAATATTTGCACAAACAGTACTCACAACTTTCCTAATATGATGAAAACTATGAACCTACAAATCCATAAAGTTCAATGAACTCCAAGCACAAGATACATGAAAAAAAACGACACTAAGTAACATCATAATCAAATTGGTCCAAATAAGTATGATAAACACAAAGTCTTAAAAGCAGCCGGTGGAGAGAAGGGGGGTTAAATAAAGAGGAACAGAAATGAGAAGCACAGCAGATTTTTTTGTCAGAAGCAATTTAAGTAAAACAACAGGGAAGCAGTAAATTTGCAAACTACTCAAAGAAAAGAAAAAAAGATCAATCTAGAATTCTATACCAGTGAAAATAGCTTTCAAAACTGAAGGTGAAATAAAGACTTTTCATACATACAACACTTAAAGGTAAATCTGACAAAAGATGGAAAAGACTTACAACCTCAACACTATTCGGATACAGCTGACAGAAAATAAGACCTAAATAAATGGAGATTTTATGCTGTGTTCATGAGTTGGAAAAGTATATATTTTTAAACTCTTCTCATATTGATCTATAAATGCAAGGCAAGCTTAATCAAAATCCAAGCAGAAATTGTAGACATTGACAAGGTGATTCTAAAATTCATATGGAAGCATAACGAACATATAATCACCAAAACGACTTTGCAAGAAAAGAATACGATGAACACTACCTGGTTTTGAGGTTTATTATATAGCTATAGTGATCAATATATGATACTAAGATAAAGATAAATCACCAGGCGCAGTGGCTCACACCTATAATCCCAGCACTTTGGGAGGCTGACGCAGGTGGATCACTTCAGGTCAGGAGTTCAAGGCCAGCCTGGCCAACATGGTGAAACCCTGTCTCTACTAAAAATACAAAAAAATTTAGCCGGGCATGGTGGCACATGCCTGTAGTCCCAGCTACTTGGGAGACTGAGGCAGGAGAATTGCTTGAACCCGGGAAGCAGGGGTTGCAGTGAGCTGAGATCGCGCCACTGCACTCCAGCCTGGGTGACAGAGTGAGACTCTGTCTCAAAAAAAAAAAAAAAAAGGTAAGCTACAAATTGGGAGAATATATTTGCAAATCACATATCAAACAAAAACCTCGTATCTACAATACATAAACAATTTTCAAAAGATAAGAAAACAATCTCGTTAAAAATGGACAAAAATCTTTGAACAGATGTTTTAGTAAATATATACAAATGGCAAATAAGTATGTGAAAAGATGTGCAACATTATTACTCATTAGGAACATGCAAATTAAAACCACAATAAAATATCACCACATATCTATTTAGAACTGTTAAAAAGACATCTATGAAGTGTCGGCAAGAATGTGGTATAGCTAGAACTCTTATGCACTCCTGGTGAGAATGTAAAATGGTACAGGTACTCTGGAAAACCATTTGGCAGCTTCTTTCAAAGTTACACATATACCTATCATATAATCCAGCCAATGCATTCCTAGGCATTTACTCAAGTGTAATGAAAGCATATGTCCACACAAAGACTTGTACATAAATGTTCATAGAAGTTTTATTTGTAATAGCCAAAGACTGGAAACAACCCACGTACTAATCAACAGGTGAATAGACACGTAAACTGTGTTATGTCCACTATTCTACAACAGCATGAATAAACTATTGATACATGCAACAACACAGATGAATCTCAAAACAATTATGCCGAGTGAAAGAAGCCAGGCAAAAAAGAGAACATACTGTATGATAAGATTTGGATGAAACTCTAGACACTGCCAACTAATCTATAGTGACAGAAAGTACATTAGTAGATGCCTGGGGGGATTGGGAAACAGGGAAAGGGAGGAGAAAGGAATTGCAAAGAAGCATGAAACTTTTGCAAGCAACAAATACAAAATGCTCATAGTCTTGACTGTAGTGATGATTTCATTGGCATATACATATATCAAAACTTACTAAATTTTACTTTATGTGCAGTTTATTATACCAATTATAACTCAGTAAAGCTATTAATTTTTTTTTCTTAATTATGAGGATGAGATGAACAGGACAGGACTAGGTTTTGGATCTGGTCTCTAGTTCCCTACCAACAGAAGCCTTTCACATCCCTGACTTGTTAAATACTGGAGAATTACATGGCTGTCATGTTAGCAGAGAAGTCTACAGTTAGAAACATTAGATGCAGTCTGGACAAGAGTAAATAAAGCCCTCCCACAAGTTCCCATCTTTTTCAGATCCAAAGAAATTACAAATGTCAATGACTCTACTCACAGCAGATTAGAATCTCTGGCAACAAGACTACGTCAGAATTTGTAGGTCACAAGGACTTCCTCTTTCTGCAGGGTTGCTACTGCTAGCCTGTTAACTGGTCCTGATTGAGACAGACTGTCTCATCGAAAGAAAAGTCATGATTCACTAAACCAGTATCTTATTATGCAATACGTTCTCTCTGAACTAAATTCCCATAAGGTTGGACAAACTCAAAAGCTCCACTGTCATATGGAAATCTCACCTCCAATAAACGGTCAAACCTGGCTCCTAAAACCTAATCCACTGTCACAAACATGTGGCTGACCTGCAATTAGATCTGTGGTTTTTCTAAACAGTGGCTGAGGTGTTCACAGGGCTACCAGAGAATATTTTATTTATTTGTTTATTTATTTATTTATTTATTTAAGATGGAGTTTTGCTCTTGTCTCCCAGGCTAGAGTGCAATGGTGCAATCTCAGCTCACTGCAACCTCTGCCTCCCAGGTTCAAGCCATTCTCCTGCCTCAGCCTCCCAAGTAGTTGGGACTACAGGCGCCCACCACCATGCCTGGCTAATTTTTGTATTTTTAGTAGAGACGGGGTTTCACCATATTGGCCAGGCTGATCTAGAACTCCTGACCCCGTGATCCTCCCGCCTCGGCCTCCCAAAGTGCTGTGATTACAGATGTGAGCCACCACGCCCAGCCTCCAAAAAATATTTTTAAATTTCAAGAAAAACACAGCCAGGCTTGATATCTGTCAGACACCGTGTGAACTACTAGCTTGAGGTAAAACTCAGTTTTAAAGTTACACATTATATCATGTTACACACTGTTTGATGACACATGTTTGCTGTATTAGTCTGTTCTCCCACTGCTATAAAGAAATACCTGAGACTGGGTAATTTATAAAGAAAAGAGGTTTGATTGGCTCATGATTCTGCAGGCTGTACAGGAAGCATGGCAGGGGAGGCCTCAGGAAACTTACACTCATGGCGGACGATGAAGGGGAAGCAGGCTCATTTTACATGGCCAGAGCAAGAGGAAGAGGGAGAGGGGGAAGGTGCTACACAATTTTAAACAACCAGATGTTGTGAGAACTCTATCGTGAGAACAGCACAAGGGGGATGGTGCTAAATAATTAGAAACTGCCCCCATGATCCAATCACCTCCTTCCAGACCCCACCTCCAACACTGGAGATTACAATTGAGCATGAGATTTGGGTAGGGACCCAGATCCAAACCATATCATTTGCAAAGCTAGGTCTTTTTAGCAATTGTCACAAAAAGCTAGTATATGCGAAAATCAGTGTGGAACAGGAAATGAGATAATACATAATCTGATTCCAGGGTCTGAGAAGCTGTGAACGTCCAAAAAGCAAACACATCCCATTAGCAAGTAATTATTGTTACAATAATAGTACTTTAAAAAAGTATGTGCTATTTTTCAAAAGTTTACTAAGGTGTTAAGATATAAATACTTACTGATTTGTTGTATTCATAAACACCACCTTGATTTTCACATATACTTGGTTTCATTACAACAATTGCTAAAGATCCAGCTTTTCAAATTTATGATGTCATCAAACAGAATGTACTATGATATAACATGTAACTTTGAAACTGAGTTCCACCTCAAGCTAGTAGTTCACCCAGTGTCTGACAAATATCAAGTATGGCAGTGTCTGTTGTGAAATTTAAAAATATTCCTTGGCAGCCTGGTGAATTGCTGTAGCATTCAGGGACACTTCAGCCACCGTTTAGAAGTACAAATTTCTTATGGTGTTGGGTATGTCACTTCCTATTAGGCCTAGGGACATGGATCTTATTGATGTCTCAATCCTAGACAATTCCAGACAACAGTACAGAAACTTTGCTACTCCTAGGAAATGCTACAGAAAGGTGCCAATCAGAACCAATGGAGACACTTAACATTTAAAGAATACACAAGGGCTGGGGGTAGATTTATAACAAATAAATCTAGATAGTCCTGTAGGCTCACCTTCTTTCCCCCTTTTTGATGGCTTAGCAGAGAGCTGGCTCAACAGGTCTCAGTAAACTCTACAAAATACTACTACAAGCCACTGGAGTCTAGAGGCTCCTCCTTTCTATCAATGCTACTTTCCAGCCAGGGAACAATATTCCCTGGCCCTCTTACTCTATAAATTATGTAGAGTATTATACAGGCTGGCCTCTCTCTATGGAAACATGGACCAAAATGCCAGATAATCTCTGCTTCCTCTGTTCAGTAAAAAAAAAAAAAAAAAAAAGACAGAGAGAGTTCAGGGGATGATATGTGCTCTACTATTTCTCTGTATATAAATTTTCTTCCTATAAACCTGACATATTTGCCCTGTAGGGTGGAGGGAGTCCCAAAGCCATGGCTTCCCACGAGGTATTTATAATTCATTCACCTTCCTCCCAGTCGAGGTACAATTTTCCAATGGAGTAAATTTTTTTTAAGAGATGGGTGACTCACTATGTTGCCCAGGCTGCACTTGAATTCCTGGGGTCAAGGGATCCTCTTGCCTCAGCCTCCCCAGTAGTTGGGTCTACAGGCACACACCACTGCACCCAGCCCCAGTGGAGTAATTTTTAATGATAATGGATGTAGCTTGATTATACAGCTAACATTTCAACTTTATCACATTTTCTAGAAAAAGAGCATAAAAGACAGTTAACCTGGGCTAATTTTCTATTGAGGAAGAAGAAGGGTTTCTGTTACTCCTTTTCTCAGAGTTCACTCACATCGGCTTGGATTAATACCAAGATTAACGCCTATGACCACCAGGAACTATGTTATCTAAAGAGACGTTGATTTTCTCTCCACTTCCTAATGAACAAAGTTTCCAGCTAACTAGTTTTTGAAAAACTCACAATATATTTTTATCTTGGAAATCACAGGCAAGTTTAAATCATTATTGTCGGACTGTGTTTAGCACACTAAACTTAATGCAGTAAAATTGTTTTTTACCCCTTTTAGAAATACTGTCTTTTTTAATCCAAAGTCTCAGTTATATCCAGTCACAATGGAACAAGATTCTGACTATATCCTCCTTAGCTAGGGCTCTTAAAACACTTGGCCATTGTTCTTCAGACTATTTCAAACTGCCTGTCTTTAAAGGTTACTCCAGGGAGTTTTTGATCCTGCCTTCCCATCTCTAGATGGCGGCAGAGGACTCCAACCCAGGGTTAAATCAACACACTCGGGTACAATGGCTGACTGTCAGACCTCCCTAAACACATGGTACCTGTGCACCTCCACAATGGCCTGCACTTCTTCATGCGGGCCTGAACTCTAGCGCTTTCAGAATCAATCCAATAGAACCTCTTTGGTTCTTTCATAATCCCACTCACAAACATGGAGTCTGTGGGCTCCATGGCCCACCGCAGCCCATCAACCAGACCCCTATGCTAAATTTAGCTTGTAGCCACTGCAGCCAGGGCTTTGATATAACTAACGGTTCCACAAATGGCATCTGGCCAAAGGCATCAAAAGCACCAAAAGCGGTACCATTTCTGTCAGCCCAGCTGCTGCAGCTGGGATTTTGGCTGTGCTATGCTGGTAAAGTTTCACAAGATTGGTGTAGGGAGGGAGGGTCTATGGTATAACTCGAAACTATGGCTAATTTCAAGCTACTGTCATGTAGGGGGAGCTGGAAAGAAGACATGCATACCCACAATCCGTTCCCATGAGCTCATCTAAACTGGCCCCAGCTGGCTTGGTTTCGGGTCAGGTCCAATGTATGGTTGGTGAGAATGAGCACTTTTCCTTTTTTAAAAAATGAATTTTATTGTATATATTTAAGGTTTACATGATATCACAAAATACATATGGATAGTAAAATTGTTACTATAGTGAAGCAAATTAACATAGATATCATCTCACATATTTTTGTATGTGTAACAAGAGAGCTAAAATCCACTTATTTAAGTAAAATACAATTTTATTGACTTTAGTCCTCATGTTACACATTAGATCTCTAAATCTATTCATCCTACCAATCTGCTATTTTGTATCCTTTGATCTACATCTCTTCAGTTCCTCTCCCTACACCTGTGGTAACTACTGTTTCATTCTCTCTCTTGTTTTTGATCTCATATATATTCCACATATAACTGAGATGATGTAATAGCTTTCTGTGTCTGGCTTATTTCACTTAGCATAATGTCCTCCAGGTCCATCCATGTTGTAGCAAATGGCAGAATCTCTCTCTTTTTTTAAGGCTGGATAATATCCTATTGTATATATAACACATTTCCCTTATCCCTTTGTCTGTTGGTGGACATTTAGGTTGTTTCTATATCTTGGTTACTGTGAATAATGCTGCAGTGAACAAGGGAGTGAAGATATCTTTATGAGGTGGTGATTTCAACTCTTTGGGGTGTATACCCAAGAGAGGGATTACTGGGTCATATGGTAGTTCTATTTTTTTGTGGGGGTGGGTGGGAGGGTTCTTGTTGCCCAGGCTGGAGTACAGTTGTGCAGTCTCGGCTCACTGCAACCTCCTCTTACTGGGTTCAAACAATTCTCCTGTCTCAGCCTCCTGAGTAGCTGGGATTACAGGCATGTGGCACCACGCCTGGCTAATTTTTGTATTTTTAGTAGAGATGGTGTTTCACCATGTTGGCCAATCTGGTCTCGAACTGCTGGCCTCAGGTGATCTGCCCGCCTCGGCCTCCCAAAGTGCTGGGATCACAGGCGTGAGCCACTGTGCCTGACCAGCAGTTCTATTTTTAATTTCTATTTAAAATAGAAACCCCCATACTGTTTTCCATAATGGCTGCACCAATCTGCCTTCCTACCAATGGTGTTCTAGGGTTCCCTTTTCTCCAAACCCTAGCCAGCATTTCTCATCTTGTCTTTTGCCTTTTTTTCCCTATCTTTTTGATAAGCACTTTTCCTTTCAACACAAATTTACTCATTTCGCTTTCATCTGCTTCTTCTAGAATCGTCCTTCTCAGGTGCAACTCAGTTGCAGGACCAGGGTGAGGCAAATAAGGTGCCTAGAGAAAATTTAAGGAGGCACTCTCAGTAATATACAAGTGCAGGGACAGCCCTAAGTGAGGACTTCCTTAAAATTTTCACCCTAGGCACCCCAATAGCCACACAGCTTCTGCCATCCAATCCTAAATGGATCTGTCCCTACCTAAAAATCAATGTCTCATTAGCACTTCCCTACCACCCAGCCTTTTTTTTAATCTCATAGTACCTTGGCTACATTTAGTCAAAGTCTAAAAGTCTATCCCACTTTAAGGCCTACTGCACGCATTACTCCACTGGACCTAGCAGCGATGGTTTTTGGTTCAGTTAGGCAATCACACCTTCAAGACCCGAAAAGGCCAACCCCTCACCAGTTTACTCAGTTTTGCAGAAAAATACATGGCAGTGAATAAAGCATATTGTCTAGCAGCAGAGCAGCATCAGACATGTTCCTTTAATGCAAGTCTTCACCGGAGTCCAGGGCTGTTCTTTTGCCTCCAAATTACAGCTCAGGTTCAAGGAAACAAGATTACACAGGTGGGTGTGTAGGAGCCTCTCTAGCTTAGCAGCCTCATGCCACACATAAAATACAATATATTTTGAACCTATGCAGGATTGCCATGAGAGAGTACTGCTCTCCTTCCAGGACTCAACAAGAAGAACACCTGGGTATGTCACACCACATTCAGGAAAGCCCAAAGCTATGGCTTCTCCTCAAGTATTTATAGTTCATTCACAAACCTCCCAGCTCAGATGCACTTTACCAATCAAGGGTTATGTTTACCACAGACAACACTGTAAGATCACACAGCTGTCATTCCACCTTTCGTAGATTACAGAGAAAGAGTGCTGGAAGATCACCAGGAGGCCATTTTCACAGGAGACAGGAGAAAGGGTTTACTAACCCTTTGCTCACACATACTAAGGCACAACACCATAAAATTTCAGAATGTTAGGAATAAAGAAAACAACCTAAAAACCTTCCAGATTTTTGTTTTTAAAAAGTCTCAATCAAAGTTTTAGTAATTAGAATGGCTGCATACCTTTCAACAACAGCTACAGAACCTACAAGTCACTGGGGGAATATCTTCAAAATTCCAAGGAAAAACAGTTTCTAAAATAGAAATGCAAATCTATATAAACTATTAATCAAGCTTAAAGGTCGATCTCTCAGAGATGCAGAGACTTAGAAAATTTTCCTTAACGGACCATTTCTCAGAAACTTTTGCAGAACCCCCATCCCCACCACACCAAACAAAGGAGTAATCCAAGAAAGAGTTGCAAATCCAAGAAATAGGAGATCTCTCATAGGGAAGAAGCAATGTCTCAGAATAGTAATGAGTAGAGATTTCAGGACAGTCAGCAGGCCTAAAGAGCATATCATAGAGCAGTATGATGAGGGAATTATCCAGGGGAAAGAAGAAATTTATATTTCTGTCAAAGGATTTGGGGGTGAATTACTGATTGAATATAAAAAAACTAAGGAAACAAACAAACAAAAATCATCCAATAACCCTGGGGTGAAAGAGGGATTTAAGCGCAGAAAAACCACTCTAATTCAGCTATGTCCTGTCTTTACTGTGCTGGGAGAATGGGAAGGGGGAAATGGAGGTACATTGGGAAGGAGGGTGTTGGCTTTCAAAACTTTTGGTTTACTGATCTAACAGCCATTTCTAATTCCCTTTTCCTTTGTCTCCCCCACACACTATATTCCCTTGACTGGAGAAAGGCTAATTACTGCCTTCCCAAGCTTCTCTGGTAGCTATGGGTGACCACGAAACTGTTCAAGTCAATCATTTGTAATTAGGAGTTTAGTAAGGGTTTCTGGGAAAGCTTTTACTTTCCTTATTGAACAAGTAGATTTGGCAGTCATTCCCTTTCCTTTCTTTTTGTCTTGGACATGGATTGATGCCTAGAGCTGCAACAGTCACAAGTGCAAACATGAATCAACAAACAAAACGTGGTAAGGATGGTGGAACAGAAAGGAAGAGCGTGAGTGACTGATGACATAGATGAGCCACTGCGCTGACTCTGAACAGTCTGCCTCTAAGACTTATTAAATGAAAGCTCAGTCAGGTTTTCTGTTACTTACAGCTGAACGCATAAAAAATTCTTAGCTAATACATGATAGATGAGAGTTAAATATTCATTGTCTATAGCAGGAAGTCAATACATGATATCTAAAGATTTAAAAACTAAGAAATAGCATGTTGAAGCATGTTATTTACTTGGAAACATGACAGTAAGCACCTGAAGAAATAGCTAAAAGAATGAAAACTGGATGCCACTGAGGAGTGGAAATTGAGAAAGGTGGGGCTGGTGACTGCTATTTTTCTTTTTCTTCTTTTTTGAGACACCGTCTCGCTCTGTTGCAAGGCTGGAGTGCAGTGGTGTGATCACAGCTCACTACAGCCTCGACCTCCTAGGCTCAAGCAATCCTCCCACTTCAGCCTCCCATGTAGCTGGGATCACAGGCATGTGCTACCATGCCTGGCTAATTTTTAATTAATTAATTTATTTTGTAGAGATGGGGGTCTCCTCCCAGGCTGCACTATTTATTTATTGTAAGCCTTATAGTAGGGTCTCTCAACATTAGCACTACCAACATTTTGGGCCATATAATTCTTTGTTGTGTGGGGCTGTCCTATGCATTGTTTATCAGTGTTTCTGGCCTCTGCCCATTAGATGTCAGTGGCAATCCTCCTTTTCCCCAATTGTGACAACCAAAAATGCTTCTGACCATTGCCAAATGACCTTGCAGGGCAAAACTGCCTTTGGTTAAGAACCACTGCCTTATAGTGCTATTTTAAAAAATTTTTAATTATACTGTAAATGTATAATTTTCATAAAATTAATTATGGTTAAAGAGACAGTATGAAATAAGCCAGACAGAAAACTGCCAAATGTCATTTCACCTT
Organism: Papio anubis; assembly: GCF_008728515.1. Taxonomy (NCBI): domain Eukaryota; kingdom Metazoa; phylum Chordata; class Mammalia; order Primates; family Cercopithecidae; genus Papio; species Papio anubis. The sequence continues at coordinate 119,841,147 of NC_044978.1, read as the reverse complement.
TCAAATACCTCTCACTCTCCTTCACTGACCTTTCCCTAAGCCTAAGAATCCCACTCCTTTCCTCCCAGACAAGCACAGACAGAGCAGACACTTACCACCTAGAAATGCACACTCATAATGGCTGCAGGTCTTGTTTGTGCTTTGAAGGATAAGGTTATTGCCAGCCCCTTCCTGCGACACTTGAAAAACCTCATTCAGAGGTATTAAAGTAATTCTTTCACTTTCTTTATCAAGAAATTTTTCAATGTCAACTCCAAGGCATGTGTAGATGGATAACACAGTGAGCTGGTCATCAGCAGCCTGAGGTTTGACTGAATATGCCAATGTAAAATGGCCAAACCTGGCTTGGTTTAGCCCTCCAAATGTAAATGAAGTGCCCTGGCTTGTTCTATATACCACATTTTTGGAATTGGCCTCACAAGGTCTTCTCAGCAACTGCAGGGCTCTTGTCAGGTAAAAGTGGAAAGCTTTGAACTGGAAGCCATAGATATAATCTTCTCGAGATTGCCCAGCCATCTTCACAGCTTCACTGAACAGATGGTAAAAGGGAGTTTGCTCTTGAGCTTCGGAAATATATGCCATCAGGGCTATTCCATGGTTATCCTTAAAATTCACAGGGAGAAAGATTTGAGTCTTTCGGGCTGCCCATTTGGCTTTTGCATTTTCCCACACAGTATCTAATTGCTGGTGGCTTGCTTTTTCCTCCTTTAGCAGTTGGGGAACGTATTTAATTTCCATCCTGTCAGTACATTTCAGGTATTCATCATCAAATGCATTATCTGCCATGTCTAACACTTCAGCCTTCACCTTCAAAGGAAAAAGAAAGTAATACTCTTGAAATAAGAAATTTAGTGAGTATCATTTTCTCTCACATTATTACCCCCATCTTCTCATCCCTTGCCAAAATTCTCTCCTTACTTATAACCAACTTTGGGTAGGATTTTTATGCAGGAAGTATATTCCACTGCTACTGATAACTTTTCTCAGCTGTGACATATTTGTGTGAAAGAGTAAATGTCAGTGGGCGACAGGGTGACAGGTATGGGTGAGATTGTGCCTGTAGCTCATTTATCTGGACATTATGGTACAGAGCAAAGAACAATGAATGTGAAGCTAAAGAAATGGGTAGCAGTCCCAGCTTTGAACAATATTCTTAGCTAGATTTCTTCGACCCGTCAAGGCTGTTAGGAATTCGAAGTATCATATGCAAATATTATTCATGATCTATAACACATAATGACAAACATTACTCCTTTTCCTTTGGGGTTGCCCCCTCCCTTGTCCATATGGCTTGGGTAGAAATGATTTTGCATTTCCTGGATAATCAGGTGATCTAAGTCGAGCAATCAGAGCTCCCAGAGGAAAAAAATGAATCTTTCTTCCTTTAAAGCTATAAGCTCTAAGGATAATATTGACCTAGGGCTTCCAACAGTTATTCTTTTTGTTCCATGGAGAATTCTGTCTGAAAATAAAGCAACAAATAAGGCTTGCTGAGCTGAGAAGTAGAGATAAGGCCCTGAAACATACTTTAGACACTGAGTTAACTGTACCTGAAGACTGTGTTCTTCACCAATTCTAAGAATCAATAAATTCCCTGTTTGCTTCAGCTAGTTTGAATTGTATTTCAGTCACATACAACTGAAGAGGCATAATGCCACATACAACTAAATTATACATATACATATGTTCACATACCATAAGAAGCAGGGTGGTGTAATGTAATCAACACTACTTTGAAGCCAGGCAGATCTGAGTTCAAATCCCATTTGTTACTAATTAGGTATGGGAAAGTTACTTGACATTTCTAATCCTCAAGTTTTCCATTTAAAAAAATGAAGATAAAACACCAGACTCGGTGGCTCATGTCTGTAATCCTAGCACTCTGGGAGGCCAAGTGGGCAGATCATGAGGTCAGGAGTTCAAGACCAGCCTGGCCAACATGATGAAACCCTATCTCTACTAAAAATACAAAAATTAGCTGAGCGTAGTGGCAGGCACCTGTAATCCCAGCTACTCAGGAAGCTGAGGCAGGAGAATCGCTTGAAACCGGAAGGAGGAGGCTGCAGTGAGCGGAGATTGTACCACTGCACTCCAGCCTAGGTGAAAAGCAAAACTCCATCTCAAAAAATAAAAAATAAATTAAAAATGAAGATAAAGTGGAGGAAATAATATCTGAACTGCGGGATGGCTGTGAGAATTAAATTACATAATGAATATATGCAAAGCCCTTTGTCCCATGCCTGGCACTTGTCAAGTCTTTAACATACTGTGGTTATTATTATTTTTTTCATAAGGTCTTTCTCCAGTGTGATGTGGTTATTTTGTATTATTTCATGTTAAGAACATATGTATTATACTGTTAGTTCCTTAAGGGTAGGATCTGTATCGTTTTTATCTTTGAATCCTATGCACCTAGCACAGAACCTGGCAAAATATTCAAGTGAACTAAATTAGAACCCTGTACTCTGGCTTACGGATCAAAAAATAAGATGATCAAATCTCCCCAGGAATACCATTTATGGGTTTCTGCAAATAAAAGGATAATGCCTCTTCCATTATCCTATACTTGTATGGTGCATAGTTGCATAAGTCTCCTTAGGGACCTCAGTTGGAGACTTTATAGACACATTTAGTCAGAAGCTGTTAAAGTTACAGATTCAAAAAAAAAGTTACAGATTCTATGTGAATGATTCTTAAAAACTCTCTCTCTCTCTCTTACTGTGTGTGTGAGAGAGAGAGAGACAGAGAGAGAAAGAGACAGAGAGAGACAGATACATTAACTTGTAAAAGCAAAACAAAACTTGCTTCCATATCCTGCCCTAGGTATCTCCTTTCCCGTCTCTCTTCTCTCCCTCATGAACAAACATCTTGAAAGAGATGTCTATCCTTGCCATCTCCACTTCATTTCCCACTTACAGCTCAACCCTCACCATTATGGCTTCCCACCCATTTCTCCACCCAAACAGCTCTCACTTAAGGGAGCATTTCTTCTTAGACTCTTTTGCAGACCCAACATATTCCAGTTAGCCACTAAATGTTGGAGTTTCTCAAGGCTACATATTTTCTAACTCTCAACTCTACGCTCCCCAGGCAGTTATATACATGCTTACAGTTTCAATTATGATCTAAATATATCTGATCTATCCTGTAAGTACCAGTCCTATATATCAGATTTATTTGCCTACTTAACACCACCACTTGAATGTTCAAAGACCCTTCAAACGTAACATGTCTAAGACAAAACTTACAATTGTACAGCCACAACGACCTGGTTCTTATTTAAAACCATCCATTCGTTTGTGAACTTTTCCTACATATTTCCTTCTCAGACACACTCCGTAGCCACTCTATCACTAAGCTTAACAAACATCGCCAGAGTTCTTTCTATATGCCAGGCACTAAGTGTTCAGCAACCTTGTGAGGTAGGTACTACTATTAGCCCCCCTCCTTTTTTTTTTTTTTTTTTTTTTTAACAAAGATAAGGAAACTAAGAGATTGAGACTTACATGGAATTGGAATTTGAACTCAGGCAGTCTAATTCCAGAGTCTTGTCCTCTTAACCAAACTGTTCTGTTGCCTCTAAAGAATGAGAATGTTTCCAATGACGAAGACCATGGACATTTATGTAGCACTTGAAGAAGAGTGTAATTCTGTCTTCAGAACAACCATTATAAAAGGTTGAATAGAAAATCATTAACACCATTTTACAAAAGAGGGAACTGTGCCAGCTTCAGAAACTGTCCTGATTACTAGCCACGGAGAATTCTGCCATGGAAGTCATTGAGACCCCTGTAGTCCTGGGTTTGTAGGTCAGTTTCCTGACATGGGAATTTGAGCTTCAGGAGATCAAATCACTGCTATCTCATAGCCAAGAAATGCACTTTCCTCCACAGCACAGAATGTACCACAGTGCAGCTTGGGTGCCAATGTCTGATTTATTTTCAAGACTTCAACACCGTATAAGACACCAGACTCTGAAAACACCTCCCACATTCCTTACATTATGTCAGAGTTGATCTACGTTCCTGTCTTTTCCCTATGCCTCTAACAAGTCTCCAAATGTCTAATTTTAGACATCAAGTCTTTCTGGCCAGACACCACAGCTGATTGTGTATTTTGTATGATGTGTGCCTTTAGCAGTGGCAAAGTTCATAAATGCCACCACTATTCAGAGACAACTGAACAGATACTAAAAAACAGGTACAAAAGGCTAGGTGAACAAGCTGATTATATTTCTCTGATATAACCACTGAGAAAAAAGGTCATACTGGTGAAATTCAATTACCAAAAATTTCTTACAAAAACATGGAAATGACCTAAAGGTCAAGGAGAGAAATTGGCTAAACAAATCACGAAACAATTACAAAACAAATACACTTAAATTATGCTGCAAGAGTATATTGAAAACCAAATCAAAACCACATTGAAATACCACTTCATATCCTCTACGATGACTATAAATGATGAAAACCAAGTAACATGTAACACAAGGATGCAGACCTATTAGAACCCTAATATATTGCTGGTGGGATTGTAATACCATGCAGCTAGTGTAAAAAAGTTTGGCAGTTCCTAAAACAGTTAACATAAAATTACCATATGACCCAGCAATTCCACTACTAGATGTATACCCAAGAGAAGTGAAACATGTTCACAACAATAGGTAATTTTGTTATCATGAATCATAAATCATAACCCCCAAATTCGTTTTTACACACACATTTCCTATATATAAGTAAACTTTACTCTGTAATGCTACCAAATAACCAAATAGTGTTTGTCTTATCTCACTATGTCAAGATTACATGATTAGAAAACATTTTAAAAGGAAAAATAAAACACATGTTCACACAAAAACTTGTACATAAATGTTCACAACAACACTATTCGTAATAGCCATAAAGTACAAACAACCCAAATGTCCATCAGCTGATAAATGGATAAACAAGATGGGGTACGGCCATAAGACAGAATATTACTCAGCTATAAGAAAGAATGAAGTACTGATAGGACTCCTGAGAACATTATGCTAAGTGAAACAAGCCAGACACAAAAGGTCACATATTGTATGATTCCATTCAGGTGAAATATCCAGAATAGGCAAAACCATAGACACAGAAAGTAGATAGTGGTTGCCAGGGAATGGGGGATGGAGAAAATTGGGGCTGCCTGATAATAAGTACAGGGCTTCCTTTTGGGTTGATGGAAATGTTTTGCAACCAGATAGTGGTGATGGTTGCAGAACATAATGAACATACTAAAACCACTGAAGTAGACAGCTAAAAACGGTAAATTTTTATGGTATGTAAATTATATTTCAATAAAAAACATACTGTGACACAGGCAACAGGATACACAATGATTCTATAGAAAATGGATTAGAATATTAAATTCAAAAAAGGATAACAGTTTAAGAATTTAAGATATTTTTAAAAAGGCGTCTAAAATGGTACACAAATACAGAAGTAATGTGGCAGCTAACAACATGGGGGAAAAAAACAAGTGAAATATTATATTTTACATAAAAATATGTTACAGATGCTTAAAGAGTCAATTGCAAATAAAATCATAAAAGTTCTGCCAGAAAAAAAAGTGAGAAAATCATCATTAATTAGAAAACATGTAATCAAACAATGCAGCATTATCTTATTTGGAGAAAAACATATTTTCAGAATATCTGATGACATGTGAGACATGCAGCACAGTATTAACTGAAAATGCAAAGAAAAAATACTACGTACAGTGTGAACCCATTTTTTAAAATTAAAAACAGTATACACATAGAAAAAAGCCAAGAAGCCTGTATACACCAACAGGTTGGGAATCATTCCCTCTGAGTGGAGGGATTATGAATAATCTTTACTTTCCTCTTTTTGCTTAATTTTCATTTTTTTAACTTTTTACAGTTAATGTGTCACACATTTAAAATGAAAAGAGTTACTTATAATAAATTAATTTACCTATCCTACCTACTTTCATTTCCACCCTCAAGCCACACAGATGCCTCAGGTAATGTTATATCAAGAATTTCCATTCCAATGACCACATGCTTCCCATTCCCAACATTACCTGGAAAATGTCCACTAGAATCATGGTTGCCAGCAGCATGGTGACTATTTCAAAATGTCCTGTCTTCATTTTTCTCTTCTAAATTAAAATAAAGAAATTTCAATTCAGTAGACTCAAAAAAGAGATGTAGGGGAGTAGAATAGGATGACACTGTGTATTTTTTCATTTAGAATGCGAGTGGATAGCATGATGGTCAGGAAGTGATTATCAATAAATTCCTAACGGGCTACAAAAGCAATTAGGCTTTATCTAGTGGTCTAACGCTCTCATTCTACAGACGAGAAAACAAAAACTCCTTAGAATTTCAGTGATTTGCTCAAGATTAAATCTGTCCATTTCCATACTCCTCCAGACATGTCATCTCTCCCACCACAGTCACTGGGAGTCAAATTTTCTTCCCATCGCTAAATCTCCCCTCAGCATGCACAGGAAATAACACGATCAGACTGAAAAACAGCAGTCTCAAATAGGTCCCCTAGCTCCCAGTTTCTAAGAATTCTCCAGGAATATGTCCATGCGCATTATCCATTCTTCTATCTTCTTTGCACATTAAGTCATGCCCTTTTGAGTGGGATGCAGGAGATGATGAGGCCATAGTGGTACAAAGCAGTGGATTGTCAGAGATGGCCCCCTTCCCACAAATACTCACAATCAAGAGAAGCCTGAGGGTAAAATAAGTGTGTTGCATAACTTTCTAAAGGCGGGAACAAGAATAAGAAGGAACTGGGTAGGCAGCAATTCTAAGATTATACAACTATTGGCTGAATGCCTAATATTCATCCCAGTATTTATGATACTGTAACTCAAATGAAGCTTCTATTTTATCCTACCAATCACCATATTCTGGATTCTAAAAATGAGAATGAACAGCACAGGGGAAGGGAGACAGTCTTCCCTTTTATAGATCATTTTGGCCTCAATTTCCCATATTTCTTCAGAAGCAGTTTTGTTTTGTTTTTACTAAAAATACTAAAATATAGTACCAACATGCTACTTTGTGTTAAACTTCTCTTTCCAAAAAAGATTTGAATATAAGATAATAGATATCTGTCACAAGGCAATATATTTTAAGCAAGCTTTGGATCAGGATTTTCCTAAAAATTGTTCATTTCTTTAGTCTGAGTGTAAATAAGTCAAAAGGTTTACCTGGCTTTTGTGCCTTTGGAGGAAGTTTAAATGATGCTAGGCCTCAAACTGACTCCCCACTCTCAGTTGTGGTAAGCGAGTCTTCAGGATGGGATGTTGTTGACAGTGAGAGCTGAGACGGGAATGCTTTTCTTTTTATAAACACCCCCAGCAGTAGCTTGGCAGTGACACATTACGCTACTTGTGTTCTGCTATTTATATCTGGCCCCCACACTATGCCTTGGAATCACTGCTGTTAACACTTTAAATCTCCAAGAGGCTGGTAAAGCCATAGCCATTCCCTTTAGCCACACAGCACGTTCGGTTCTGAGCCCACAGTTCTAGGCTTCTCTCAGAGAGAAATGACTTCCCATTCCTAATCTTTTGACACTGAGATATCAAACTAAAGCATGGATTTTACTCTAGGCTAAGTGATTCACATAACTAAGGGAACTTGCTTTGTTAATCACTGGCAATGGTGACAGCTATCACCATTCGCTCAACTAGCTTACTGTATTTCAGGTACCTTGTCAGGAGTCGGGATACACAAGCAAGTGAAACAAAGTACTAAAAAGCACTCACGATCTAATAAAAAACATGAATATGCATACTTAACCAAAATACAACATGTTAAGAATCCCAAGTATAGACAAAGTCCAGTGATAACACTAAGGAGGGAAGGATTTGGCAATGCCTGCAACTAAAGCTCTCATTTGCGTAACGTATACATGGTAAATATACTGACTGCAATGCTGAGGAACACTTAGGGTTCACTGACTGTGGATTAAAAAAACACAAAAATGTCCTAAGAAATTCACGCATACATACACCACAATGCATTAATAGAATGTTTATAGTCGCACTATTCATAATAACCCCCAAACTGGAAACCATCTAAATGTCCATCAATAGTAGAATGGTTAAACTGTAGTATATTCATACAGTGAAATTTTATATAGCATTGAAAATGAACAAACTCTGACCATATATAACAATGTGGATAAATCTCACAAAATTTTGAGTACAAAAAGAGATACAAGCATGTTTATACTATATGATTTAATTTATATCGAGAACAAAATTAGGCAAAACACTTCCAAGGCATGAGAAGTCAGAACAGAGGTCACCCTGGGTAGTAGCTAGTAACTGGGAGGGCACAGAGGAGCATCTGAGATGTTAGCTGGGTTCTGCTTTTTGCTATGGGTGCCAATTACATTGACACATTCAGTTTGTGAAAATTCAGCAAGCTATATACTTATGATATGTGTATTTTTTTGTACACACATATATTACTTCAAGAAAACATTTTCAATTATCATGAAATACACCCATGTTTACAAAATCCAACTCTACTCTTTAGAACTGAGACAACTTCCAACCTTTTCCCACCTCACTGGCTTGGCAATCCAAGATTAAATACACAGCACAGACTCACGCCCAGAAATACCATTTTTTAAAAAGCAAGAGTTTGGTTAGAAAGAAAAAAGAGAGTGTGCATGTTTTCAGGCCTTAGGCTCACAATAACCTGCTTTTAAGTCCCAGGCATGTAGGCCTACAGGAAATGAGGTAGAGAAGTTCTCCTGTTGCTGGGCTCCCAAAACCTGCCAGACTCATCTATATATCACACAAACGACAACGTTCATCAAAAAGAATAGAACAAATGCGAGATGACATTCACGGCAAGTTTGGCCTTGTTTATACCCAATGTGATTTTGTTCCATTCCTGCTTTGTTCCAGTTTTTAACTAAATTTCTTTCATTCATTCATTGAACAAATACTTGAGTCCTTAAAATGTGCTAGGAACTGTTTTAGGTACTAGAGGTATACCAGTGAACAAAATGGATAAATATCTTGCCTTTGTGAAGTTTATATTCTTGTGGGAGGAGGTAGTCAAATAACTAAAATAAGTATGTAAATTATACAAGTATGTTAGAATGTAGTGAGTGCTATGGTTTTGGCTTTCGTTTATAAGCAGCACAAAGGAGACTAGGAGTGCATGGAGTGTTTGCAATTTAAATTGGATTGTTAGGGAAGACTCACTGAAAGGTGATATTTGAGCAAAGACTTGAAAGAGATCAGTCATGAAGACTGTGGTAATCAAACACAGTGAATAGCAGGTACTAAAAGACCTGAGACAAGAGAATGCCTACTTTTGTTTGAGGAACAGTAAGCAGGTCAATATGGTTGGAATATCAGAGTAGCACAAGATAAGGGTCAGAGAGGTAAGGGGGTGGTGGGAAGACCATGTCAATCTTTGTAGGCCACTGTAAGAACACTGGCTTTCACTCTAAGAGAAAAGGAGCAAATCACAGGTTTTGAAAAGAGGTATTACATGATCTATTTTTTAAGAGGATCACTCTGGCTGTTATGCTGAGAATGGTCTGCAGGGTGAATGTAAGAAGACTAATTGACAGGTTATTATAATAATGCAAGCAGAGATTATGGTGGCTTGAATCAGGAAGGCAGCATTAAACATAATGAGAAGTAGATGTGTATGTATGTGTGTTGTTGCTGTTGCTGAAGTGGTATGAAGTGGATGTCTGAGTGTATGATGGTATGAAGTGGATGTCTGAGTGTATGTTTATGTTGTTGCTTTGTTGTTGTTTGCTTGTTAGAAACAGGCCATTTTTATTTGAGCCTGTTAAAAATCTGACTGTTGTAGGTTAGACACAGTATTTCCCGATATGATAAGGAAAAGCATTTGTGGGTTCTAAAAGTCTACTATATTTTCAAAAATGTAATAACTCACAAAGAAAATGGAAATTATCTATAAAGATACCAATTTATTATACAGTTAAAGTGCTTGTAATCTCAGAGATTTGGGAAGCCAGGGCAGGGGGATCGCTTGAAGCCAGGAGTCCTGGCCAGGGCAACACAGGGAGACTTTGTCTCTACAAAAAGTTTTAAAAATTAGCCAGGCATGTTGGCACATGCTGGGAAGTAGTCCTAGCTACTTGGGAGGCTGAGGCAGGAAGATCTCTTGAGCCCAGGAGTTCCAGATTACAGTGAGCTATGATGGTACCACTGCACCCCAGCCTGCAACAGAGCAAGACCTCGTCTCAAAAACAACAACAAAAAATGTTTAGACTTAAATGCAGGATATAATTTGAAGATTGAGGCAATAGGATGCACTGACAAACTAGATGTGGGCTGCAAGAAAAAGAGGGGAGTAAAGAATAGTTCCAAGATTTTTAGCTTGAATAACTGGAAGGATGGAGTTGTCACTGACTGACATGGAGAAGACTGTGTGTGGAAAAAGCATCCTGGAACTCAAGTGAAGAAAATATTTTCAAAACAAAGGGAAGATCAAAGGTGTTAAAAGCTTCTGATAGGTCAAGTAAGATGAGGACTGAGAACTGACCATTGGATTTAGCAATGTGGAGGACATTGAAAGTTTTGATAAGAACAGGTCTGATAGAACAGTGGGAATGAAAGCCTGGTAAGAATGGCCTAAGAAAGAATGGAAAGAGGAATTGGAGATATTGGAGATGGTTGATATCTTCAATTCTTTCAAGGAGTTTTTCTATAAAGGACATAAAAGGAATGAGGCAGTAGCTTGATGGCGGGACTGGGGAAAAGGTAAAGAAAAGAGTCCAAGAAAAATTTTTTTTTTTTGAGATAGAGTCTCGGTCTGTCACCCAGGCTGGAGTGCAGTGGCATGATCTCAGCTCACTGCAGCCTCCACCTCCCTATCTCGGCTCACTGCAGCTTCTGCCTCCCCAGTTCAAGCGATTCTCCTGCCTCAGACTCCTGAGTAGCTGCCCACCACCAAGCCTGGCTAATTTTTATATTTTTAGTAGAGATGGGGTTTCACCATGTTGGCCAGGCTGGTCTTGAACTGCTGGCCTCAAGTGATCTGCCCGCCTTGGCCTCCCAAAGTGCTGGGATTATAGGCATGAGCCACTGCGCCCAGCCAGAAAGATTTTTAAAGCAGAAAAAACCCAGCATGTTGGATATGATCTAGTAGATAGAGGAAAAAACTAATAATATAGGAGAGAGAGGGTAGAATGATTGGGTTAATCTTCTAGAGTAGGCAAAAGGGGATGAGACATAGCATACAAGCAGATGAGGTGGGCTTAGATAAGAACAGGAGCAGTTCATATAATATGAACAGGAGGAAAGGCACAGTATATTGGCAGATACTGGAAAGAAGTGGTTGCAATAAAAATTCTTTTCTACTTGCTTCAATTTTCTCAAAAAAGTAGTAACAAAAGATGATGGTTTAAGTGACAGAGATCTGAAGAAATTGGAGAAAGAATGAAACAGTCATCTAGAAAAGGAGAAGAGTGAATGCATTATGATTGCTGGGCTGCATTAAGGGCCTACTTGAATTTAAAATGAAACCACTTAAGATGGTTGTGTTTTTCTCCATCTACATTCAGTTCCATGGTAGATGCAGACTAAGCTACACTGGATTGAATAAAAACTGTAGCTTTTCCAAGCAAGGATAAAATGATTACTTTATTTTATTGAATGATTATGGGCAAAAGATCTGAATTGACACTTCACAAAGGAAGATATATAAATGACAAACAAGTAGAAAACGACGTTCAACATTATCAGCATCAGGTAAATGCAAATTAAAACCACTATACATCCACTAGAATGGTTAAAACTAAAGACTAACAACATAAAATGTTGATGAGAGTACGGAGCTACCAAAACTTTCATACATTGCTGATGGGAATGCAAGATGATACAGCTATTTTTTAAAAAACAATTTGGCAATTTTCATAAACTTATATATTTACCATATGACCCAGTAATTCTACTTATAGGAATTTATTATACTTAAAAGAAATTATTAAAGTGTGTGCTCACACCTGTCAAAGTTCATAGCAGGTTGATTCATAGTAGTCAAAAGGTAGAAACAACCCAAATGTCCATCAACTGGTAAATGGACAAACAAATGAAATAGCACTCAACAATAAAAAGGAACAAACATCCTCAAAATGTTAAACATAGGGTTACTACATGATCCAGAAATTCCACTCCTAGGAATATATCTTGGGTATATGCCCAAGATCCAGAAATTCCACTCTGAGGCCTACATCTTGGGTATGTTCACACAATAACTTGTGCACAAATGTTCACAGCAGTCTTATCTATAAATATAATAGCCAAAAAGTGGTCTAGATTTCAATCCAAATGTCCACCAACTAGTAAATGGATATACAAACTGTGATATACCCACGCAGTGGAATATGATTCCACCACAAAAAGGAATTAAGGCCGAATGCAGTGGCTCATGCCTGTAATCCCAGGACTTTGGGAGGTCGAGGCAGGGGGATCACTTGAGGTCAGGAGTTTGAGACTGGCTTGGCTAACATGGTGAAACCCTGTCTCTACTAAAAATACAAAAATTAGCCGGACATGGTGGCGTGTGCCTGTAATCCCAGTCATTCAGGAGTCTGAGGCAGGAAAATCGCTTGCACCCGGGAGGTGGAGGTTACAGTGAGCTGAGATAGCGCCACCGCACTCCAGCCTGGGTGACAGAGACAGACTCTGTCTCAAAAAAAAAAAAAAAGGAATTAAGTACTGATACATTTACATGAAATGTCCAGAATAGACAGATCTATACAGACAGAAAATAGATTAATTTTTTTTTTTTTTTTTTTTTTTTTAGGGCTGGACGTATAATGGGGAAGTAAGGAAGACTGTTAATGCATACTAGGCTTCTTTTTAGAGTACTGAAAACATTTCATCTCCCCAAAAAAGTCACCACATATCCTTTGTAGTCAATCTCCTCCCTTCACCCAAGGCTCTGGAAGTCACTGATCTTCTTCCTGTCACCAGTTTTGCCTTTCCTAGCAAGACATGTAACTATTATCATACAGTCAGTATGTCATTTTTTATGACTAACTTCTTAGCATAACACTATGAAATCTATCCATGTTGTTGCATGTATCAGTAGTTCTAAAAATGACTGCAGTGATGGTTGCACAAATCTTGACACACAATAAAAACTATTTAAGCCATGCACAGTGGTTGGGGTAGCTGAAGGAGGATCACTTGAGCCCAGGAGTTCAAGGCCACTGGGGCAACAGAATGAGACTTCATTTCTTAAAAACAAACTCATACAAGCGAATACTTTAAATGAATTTCTTTTCTTTTAAACTTTTATTTTAGGCTCAAGGGTACATGCGTAGGTTTGTTATATAGGTAAACTCGTCTCAGAGGGGTTTGTTGTACTAATTATTTCATCACCCAGGTACTAAGCCTAGTACACAACAGTTACTTTTTTCTGATCCTCTATCCTCTTCCCCTTCCCACCCTCCACCCTCAAGTAGGCCCCCAGTGCCTGTTGGTCCCCTCTTTGTGTCCATGTGTTCTCACGATTTGGCTTCCACTTACAAGTGAGAGCATGTGGTATTTGGTTTTCTGTTCCTACATCAGTTTGCTAAGGATAATGGCCTCTAGCTTCATCCATGTTCCTGTATAGGACATAATCTCATTCTTTTTTATGGCTGCATAGTATTCCATGGTGTATATGTACCACATTTTCTTTATCCAATCTTCCTAAATGAATTGTATTGTATGTGAATTATGTGAATTATATCTCAATAACCATGCTTTGAAAAAGAATGAACTATTAATACATGCCACAATATGAGCATGAGGGAACATTATTTGGGTGATGAAATGTTTTATATCATGATTGTAGTAGATGTTACGTGATGATACACATTCGTCAAAAGTCACAAAACTGTACACTTCAAATTTGTGAATTTTATTTATATTAATCATACCTAAATAAAGCAAATTTTAACAAATAACAACAAAAACTAGCTTGCCTACATACTCCCTGAAATTTGTGTATTTCAGGGAGAAAATGAAATACACAAAATGAAGATAAGGAAAGATCTTCCATGAAAGATGAGGAAAGAGAACTAGGTGAGCCAAAGAGGCCTAGAGTTGTAGTAAGATAAATACAAGGTACTTGTATCTTAGGGACTGGATGCCAAGGCAGGACATTACAGTAGTGAATGCAAATTTCTATCATCCAAAGACCAAGCAGGATCAGATACCTCAGGGAAGGCCAATGACCGCTAGAGGTCAGCACCAGAACAAGATATTTATCCAATGGCAGGCCACTGCTCTTAGGAAGAAAAAGAACTATGAATTTAAATATTTATTCAAAGAAAACTGTTTCAACTTAGAAGTGACTAAATTTTAATTGACAAGATTAAGTGTTTTTACCATTAGTTTTTACTGTTAACATGGGGGTTTGTGAACTAAGCTGATTTCCAATAAAGAGAAATACATACTCCTTTTTGCACATGATTCCTCACACTATGACATTCTGACATTGGGAAAAATTGTAGTTTGTTCTTTGTTCTGTTAGTTCTAGCTGTTAGTCTGGTCTCCAGCAATGGTGACGTTTAATTGCTAGCTCAGTAACTTAGTAATTTTTATAGATTTTGGGAAGCTGGTTGCTAAATTGCCTCATCATAGCCTCCTGGCACTGGGCATTCTAAAGACAAACAATTTCCATGCCCTCTCACCCTGTTCGGTGGCCCTCCCACAAACTCAAGATGCACTCCCTTGCCCTTGGTGGGCATCTTCTTACAGAAGATCATAAACTTGTTTGTACCCCAGTTACCTTCCCTAAGCCCAAGGGAAACCTAGGAATTCTATCATGACAACTTTGATTTTAGAAAACTGGAGAGGATCTTTTGTCCTTTCTCAATTCATTCTACTTTGTTATGTTCAACTTGTTAAATATAATGCTTCTTCTAAGAGACCTTAAAAATTCTCCAGTACGCCCAAGTGATGGTGGCAGCCACTCCAGTTGGCCTATGATGGTAGGCCATCATCCCAGCTGTGGCAGGAAGGTGTGGCCAGGGCTGCCTGTTCCACAGAGCAGGCAGGAGCCCTGCCCTTTTGGGCAGCGGTGCAATTGCTCAAACTATGGCAGCAGACTCAGGTATCCCTGTACTCTTGGGGACCTGGGAAGGCTCCCCCTGTCCTCACAAGCTCGGAAGTGCCTGCTCCCACTGCTTGGCTTCTCCCTGCTGTTGGCTCCCACTCCAATCTTGGAGCAAAGTCAGGCTGAGCCCAGGCATCATGAACAGTGGGAGGCAGAGGTGGAAGGGGGTGGGTCTCCAGTGAGGTCCCTCTGTCAGCTCAGGGAGGGCCTGAAGGCTGGGGGCCGGGTTGCCAGCTCCACTGACTGGGGTGGACACTGGTGCCTTTTAGGCCTGCCCATGACCACTCATGGGCCAAACAGCATGCACTTCCTCTCCTCTGAGGCCCATAAATAGCTGGGCTCAGCCAGAGTTGAGCAGACGACAGGATGACCAGCAGCAGAGAGGAGCTACCCTCTCTGCTAATAGCTTCAGAGATCTGCAGAGACTGCCAAGCGACCTGCCTGCAGAGAGGAGCAGACCTCAGGATGACCAGAGAGCAGAGAGGAGCTGCCCTCTCCAGGGCCTTCTTCTTCCTCACCCTTCATTTGTCTGCATACTTCATTCTTCCTGGACGCAGGACAAGAACTCGGGCAAAGGACCCACTGGCAACAGAGGTTTACAGGGGAAGAAAATCAACACCCCAAAGATCCTGTAACACAAGAAGTATGAAACGAAAAAATCTCTGCTGCTAAAGGATTCCCTGAAAATTACTACTGTGTTTCTAAACCCCTACATCAACCCCTTCTAGGGTTTCAGTCCAGAGGAGCCACAGGAGTCTGAATTCTCTTTTCTCCTTTTCTCCGTTCTAGAATCAGGTCTTCTACTCCCAATTCCTGTTAGGCATACTTCCTATGTGATACTTCTTTTGCCTTTATCCTATGTTGATAATCCTATCTTGTTCTGGCATTATCAGCCTTTTCCTTCCTTTAGACCACTAAGGATAATCTTAAAGGTTACTGGAGTACAGACAGACTTTATAAAGGGAATGAAACACATACCTATTTAGTAGTTTCAAAACAATGCATATTATCCCTACAACATTCAATATATAATGATTATATTGCTTTATTATATTTAATATATTGATGTTATATAATACAACATACTAGTATATGTATACATTATAATGTAATATATTATTATATTTGTGGACACATCCTACTGGTAAGATTTTAGGTCTCTAGGCTTTAATTCTCAACTTTCTTTCCCCCTATTGCAGTGAGAGACACGCATTCTCATCAAGTACAGGAGTCTCTATGACAATGATTTCAACAAGAGTGTGTGTGTGTGCGTGTGTGTGTGTGTGTGTTGGAGGGTTGTATCAGAGTGTGGGAGGTTCAAGAGGTCCTTGAATAAGGCCATTTCATTATAACATTAATGAGAAAAAAACCTGATTCTCAGCCAGGGCCACTGTCTGTGTGGAGCTTGCACATTCTCCCCACGTCTGTGTGGGTTTTCACTAGGGACTCTGGTTTCTTCCCACATCCCACAGATGGGCATGTTAGGAGAGAGGTTTGGAAATGAATGGATGAATACAAATTATTGTAAAATAAAAATTCCTAAAGCATACAATAATAATACAAATGCACAAGATTAAATGATTCAGTAGAAAAGCACTCAGTGAGCCCGCCATATTTGTAATTGTTTGTTTTTGAACTTTGTGGTGGTAAGAGGTGCACCTCACAATTTTTGCTTTGCAAACACTCCCTCCTTGATTGAACTCACCACCACTATGGCTACCATTACTCACGCCTGTAATCCCAGCACTTTGGGAGGCCGAGGTGGGCAGATCACTTGAGCTTAGGAGTTCGAGACCAGCCTGGCCAACATGGTAAAACCCCGTTTCTACTAAAAATACAAAAGTTAGCCAGGCATGGTGGCAGGTGCCTGTAATCCCCGCTACTTGGGAGGCTGAGGCAGGAGAATCGCTTGAACCTGGGAGGTGGAGGTTGCCGTGAGCCATGATCTCACCACCACACTCCAGCCTGGGCAACAGAGTGAGACCCTGTCTCAAAAAAAACCAATTTACTCAATATTCCAACTCCCATCTTTCTACCAACACTGATAATTGAAACAATATTGTTAGTATATTTTATAGCGTCCACTTTCAATATTCTCTTTTTGGTATTCATTTTGTAATAAGAGGACATTAGCACTGTTACCCTTCCCTTCATCTCCTTTCTGCCTTTCACCTCCCAATTTCCATCAGTAGTTCTTTTATCTTTATGTTGTCAAAATGTAATAACATTTGCTTTTTGTTCCGTAGCCATGCTTTCAGTACAGGTCTATTCTAAAATTAAAAATTAAAAAAATATGGTTTACTGCAAGTTTATTGCAATCAGGTGTATACTCTTTAGTATAAAGACAAGACATAAGTTAGGATTTTATTTCCATCTCCGCTGTTTCAATGTCATGATCACTATTCACACTCAAAACATTTTTATGTCAAGATCAAATGAATGCTCCTTTCCCATACTCCACTAATCCCTTAAAATCGTGCCCCACTTTTTGTTTCTTTCATATTTAGATCACTAAAATTTTTTATTTTTCCTTTAGTTTCTGAGTGCCTTTTTTGGTGGTGATGGTAGTGGTGATCGTAGTGGTTGTTGGGAAAAGTAATATTTGTCTCCATTATATACCTAATGTGCTTCTATTTCCAATTCTATTGCTTGGAATCCATTTTGTTCTTATTCTTGAAGACCAATTCTAACCTGGACAAACTGCTCTCCAGGCCAACAACTAGAAGATTAAAAAATCTTTCAATGGAATCCCTAGGTACTTTTTCCATTTCTTGTATTCTACAGTGTTTTTTTTTTTTTAATTTAATTTTTGTCTCATGCTACTGTATCTACAGCTTTTTGATTTATCTTTGTTTTGTAGGAATATATTCTGAAAGTATTTCCTTAAAAAGGATGCATGGAAGATAAACATTTTCAGTGCTTTCATTTTTGAAATGTGAATCTGATGAACAGTTGGGATAGTATATAATTCTAGTTTCAAAATATTTTTTCCTCAGAACTTTGTATAATACATGAATCTCTAAAAGATTTGTATAAATTCAATGTTAATGCCAAAATTATTCTATTTTTCACTATCATTGTTTTAAACTAATTCTCAAGTGCAGGCTTTATAATACTTTTAACTTTCTTGTTTTTATGTTCTCCGTCTCTGTCAAATACATATAAATACATAACTACTTTATATATATACACACACACACACACATATATATTACTACTTAAATATCTATTGGGAAATTCTCATCAAAGGAATATATATGGCACAACCAGAGAGACCTTATTGTAAGTCCATTTTCTAATTTTTTCAGCAAAATTCAGGATTTTTTCATATTTTCTTTTTGTGAATCTTGTCTTCCTAACTAGAGATTTAAGCTTCTTTTAATCTCATTTTAAACTCCTCATTTCTCTCCCCATTACTTCCAGCTTAAAATGGTATAAGTTACAGAGAATATATTCAAGATTTAGTTAAGAGAGATTTGCTCAGCAATGCTTTTAACTCTTTCTGAATTATATCTTGAATCTAGTATATACTTATTTCTAATTGTAATAAGTTTTTACAATGACTCATTCATTCATTACGTTTTATCTACAAATGTTTATTGAGCACCTACCACAGGCTAAGCACTATTCTAGGTGTTGGGATGTTATCAGTGAACAAAATAAAAATCCCTGCCTCCAGGAAGCTCACATCCATCAAGTAGTAGAAAAAAAGGAGGAAGGCAATAAACAATGAAAATAATAAATTAGTAATTACGCAGTGAAAGAGATAAAGTAAGAATGAAGAAATGTGAAGTGTGGGGAGTTGGGGCATACTATAGTATTAAATAGAGTGATCAAGGTAGGCCTCACTGAGAGAGTGAATTTTAGCAAAAACCTGAAGAAGGTAAGGGACTTAAACAAGTGATTAGCTGTAGGAAAGTATTCCTTACAGAGAGAATAGCTGGAAGTGTATTGTTCAATGGCCACTAGCCACCACATGTAGTTACTGTGCATTTGAAATGTGATTTGGTTTATAAAAACAAATTTTTAACTGCATTTAATTTAAATTTAAAAACTGATAATTGATTTATAGGAAAAATTTTAAGTATATTTGAAACAACTCAGGCATGTAAATCTATATTTCAACTATAAATTTTATAAAGTGTATATACAGATCAAGTATTTCTAATGGAAATTTCATATCCAAATGAGAAATGCTACTGCCTGTGTAAAATATTCACAGGATTTCAAACACACAGTATTTAAAAAATGGTGAAACATCCCATTAATATATATTTGGTTAAATAAGTTATTAAAATGATTTTCACTTCCTTCTTTTTGTCTTTTGATATGGAGCTACTAGAAAACTTAAAACTACATATGTGGCTCACATTTTGTTTATTTTGGACAACACTGAGCTAGAATACAGAGCCTGCCTATTATGCCTGAGGAAAACCAGGATGGCTCAGAGGTGACTGGGGCTGAGTGGGTTAAGTATAGAAAATAAGGTCAGAGAGGTAAAGGGTCCATGCCATATATGTCTTCATATACCTTTACTTTTTATCTATACTAATAGCATAAATTATTATGATAGCATAAATTATCTATGATAATAGCAATGACAGAAATTACAAGGTTAAAGGCAGAATTGACATCTGCAACCACTATCTTTGCTGTGGGAAATTTCTAGGAAACCATTTGGCTCTATTAACTGTGCCTCTATCGGTGCTGTAACATGGCACAGGTAGGATGGTGGTTAGAAAGGGATTATAGTTAAGCCTCATTAAAGTCCTGGCAGTGAGCAGGACTGAACAGTCTTCAAAGAGTAAATCTACCAAATTCCCATGATGCCAGGCCTAGAGAGACTCTAGCAGTGTCAAGCCAGATCCAGCCCAGGATTCCTTCTTTCATTTATTCTCCATATTCCTCCCGCCCATTGTCTCCTTCCATTCAAGATTGCTTCTCCTCAAATATTTTAATCTGCATTTTTCTCCATATAAAAATCTATGTTGATTAACATAGATTTAAGAAGAAGAGTTTAAATGGGATGGAAAATGATCTACTGCTATTCATTTATCAGCTGTAAGATGTCCAGATGACCAAAACAGGACCTTCTGAATTGAGGACACAAAACCTAATTTTTGTTTTGTGTCCTCAGGTACACAGGACCTAATTTACTGATTGGAAAGGCCTTGTGGAAGTTATTCCTTCCTCATAGGAGGGAAAAAAAAAAAGAAAGAAAAAGTTTTACTTTTAGCCCTGTACATTTCCTTTTTAAATGCAGGAAGGGGCACTATTAAGTAGGTGAGCATTTTACATAACATGAAGAATAAAGCAAAATTGTCCCTGGGTATGACTAATGTTGTAATTAAGAATTTAGTTATTCATAAGGAAGAGAGCTGCCTAACCAGGAACTTTTCTTTTTTTTTTTTGAGACGGAGTCTGGCTCTGTGGCCCAGGCTGGAGTGCAGTGGTGTGATCTTGGTTCACTGCAAGCTCCGCCTCCTGGGTTCACGCCATTCTCCTGCCTCAGCCTCCCGTGTAGCTGGGACTACAGGCGCCGGCCACCGCACTCGGCTAATTTTTTGTATTTTTAGTAGAGACGGGGTTTCACCGTGTTAGCCAGGATGGTCTCGGCCTCCCAAAGTGCTGGGATTACAGGCGTGAGCCACTGCGCCCGGCCACAGGAACTTTTCTACCAGGCTGTAACACAAGCAGAAAATACTTTTATGTTAAGCCACTGATATTTCAGCATTTTTGTGTTATAGCAGCTAGCACTGTCATAACTAACAGTTTTTTTTGAGGTTTAAAAGTTTATTTTACAACCATGTAATTGTACAAACGATATAAACAGAAGTCAGATAAAATCTTAGTACATATATAGTAATAAAGCATAAACTATTACAGAAAATTTGAGACAAAGTTGTACATAAGTACTTACAAAGGCAATTAAGCTTCCCCGGTCTATGGGAATACAAAAGTTGCCAGCAATTAATTTACATTACAAAAAAGGAAAACCATTATTTATGCTATCGCAAAAGCAATACCCTTACAAGTAAAAACAGTCTCCACTTGATATTAGTGATTTGAAAAACCTAGCGCATCTACAACTATTGTTTAATCAAAACTTTTCACTGACTCAACATTTATCACTTAAATGCAGATGTAAAATAACCTTGCATGGCAAACATGTTTACTCTGTGCTAATGAAACTGTGAAACAGTTCCTCCTCTCAAGTTCACAGACAAGTCAATCAATGATTGACTACAGAACAGACTGGTGGGTGTTACAAAAAAAGACCTGCCCAGGGGACCACTAGGGGTGGAGGAAGAACACCTGGGTCTCACTCACTGGGCACTTAGTGCTTTCAGTTTTATCTGTAAACCAGGGGACGACTACATTAATATTGTATGAATACACTGCTACTGGGAAAAGCATTCATTCAACAGATGCCCACTGCATACTCTGTACCAGGTATTGTGTTAAGGGCTGAAACAGGGAAGGACAAGGCACATCCTACTGGGGCTTGCAGTGCGGGCAGGTGCTGAGCTAATGCACACACACAAGGGCCACACCGGAGCAAGGACCTGTCTCTCTGAATGAATAATCTCCGACATGGTAAAAGAGCTAACTGTATTTCAAAAGGTGAAACAAAACTTTTTTTGCTTTGTTATGCATGTTTCAAATCGATCAGTGGTTCAGGCCTGGAGTATGCATCAGAATTATCTGTGAAGCTCAGTAAAAGTGCTGATGCCAGAGCCCATTCAAAGCTTATTGCTTCAGAACCACTGGGGACCTGGCAGTTCTGATGTGCACACCTAGTCAAGAATCCTTTAAAGGCTGATAAAGCAATCTTGAAACCACTGTCAATGCAAAAGTGGATGCTCCTCATTAATAAGAACTCAAAAAATAAACTACAGCTAGTATAAGACTTGTTTTTTGTGCCTATAAAACCCATCCAAGTGTTAGAAAGCTACTTTCTAACTATAAAGTTCTATCCAAAAAGACTTGCAGTCAAAACACCGAGCCAAAAAAAAAAAAAAAAAGGCACCACAGCATGGACCTCGACATGCAAAGGCCTACTATGTGCTGATAGTGTAAGCAATCTGTGTGCATGTGTACATATGCATCTGTTTTCAGGGGAAGAAAAGCAGTTAAAGCCAATTAAGGTTATGAATTCTTGCTACTACTTTAATATTAAACCTTTAAGTGAAAATTGATTGAACGCTATTACAAATGTGGCAAACTGACATAGCTGGTTTACTGCACAAACTTTAATGTCAAAGGGACTAGATCAGAGCTCCAGTCTCACTTATTGGACATATAACATTGTGCAGGTCACTTAACTTATCTGGGCCACAGTTCCTGCACCTCAGGAAAATGGAAGTAACTGCTTCATTTACAGAGCTATTAAATGAAAGAAATGAGAAAACTATAAACCAACATCGAAGCCTAAATTACTACTTAGTATTTGTTTTAAAGTCTAGTACAATTGCAATGTTTTTAATAAAAAAACTCATTGATAGGTGAATTTTTACAATATATCTAGAAGCAGCATTTAATATTAAAAACTTAATTTTTGAAAGAGTACACAACCAGGCAGGGTGGAGTGGTTAATGACTGCAATCTTAACACTTTGGGAGGCCAAGATGGGAGGATCACCAGAGGCCAGGAGTTCGAGACCAGCCTGGTCAACACAGTGAGACCCCAACTGTTTTTTTTTTTTTTTTTTTGAGACAGAATTTCACTCGTCGCCCAGGCTGGAGTGCAATGGTACGATCTTGGCTCACTGCAACCTCCACTTCCTGGGTTCAAATGATTGTTGTGTCACAGCCTCCCAAAGTAGCTAGAATTACAGACACCCACCACCATGCCTAGCTAATTTTTTTGTATTTTCAGTAGAGACAGGTTTTTACCATGTTGGCCAGGCTGGTCTCGAACTCCTGACCTCAGGTGATCCACCCACCTCATCTTCCCAAAGTGCTGGGATCATAGGCGTGAGCCAGCATGCCTGGCTAATGCCATCTATTTTAAAAAGAAAGAAAAAGAGTACACAACCACAAAGCACTGGGCCAAATGCATTGTTTTCACGTTTGCAAGGATTTACCATAGAAATATTAGGTTGGTGCAAAAGTTCATTTCCAGACTGCGAATTTTAAATCATTGTAACAAGGCTCAAACTTTTTTTTTTTTTTTTTGAGACGGAGTCTGGCTCTGTTGCCCAGGCTGCAGTGCAGTGGCGCAATCTCGGCTCACTGCAAGCTCCGCTTCCCGGGTTCACACCATTCTCCTGCCTCAGCCTCCCGAGTAGCTGGGACTACAGGCGCCCACCACCACGCCCAGCTAATTTTTTGTATTTTTAGTAGAGATGGGATTTCACCGTGTTAGCCAAGATGGTCTCGATCTCCTGACCTCGTCATCCGTCCGCCTTGGCCTCCTAAAGTGCTGGGATTACAGGCGTGAGCCACTGCGTGCGGCCTCAAATATATTTTATTAATCAAAACAGGAACTATTACAATCAACACATTTTTGCCAATGAGAAATAAGTTTATTTATTCCTGTAGCATAAAAATCCTTGCTTCAGGATTCAAAGAACTCTTGGAAAGCATTTTCTGCATCCTGCTGAAGGGTTTTCCCTGCAAAAAGTTGTCAAGATGCTAGAAGTGGTAGTCAGTTGCCAAGAGGTCAGGTGAATATGGTGGATGAGGCAAAACTTCACAGCCCAATTCCTTTAACTGTTGAAGCGTTGGTTGTGCCACATGCAGTCAGGTGTTGTCATGGAGAATCGGGCCCTTTCTGTTGACCAATGCCGGCTGCAGGCCTTGCAGTTTTACGGTGCATCTTATCAATTTGCTGAGCATACTTCTCAGATGTAGTGGTTTCGCCAGGATTCAGAAAACTGTAGTGGATGAGACCGGCAGCAGACCACCAAACAGTGACCATGACCTTTTTTGGTGCAAGTCTGGCTTTGGGAAGTGCTTTGGAGCTGCTTCTTGGTCCAACCACCGAGCTGGTTGTCGTATAAAATCCACTTTTCATTGCTCGTCAAAATCCGATTGAGAAATGGTTTGCTGTTGTTGCGTAGGATACAAGACTACACTTCAAAACGATAGTTTTGATTTTCACTCAGCTCACGAGGCACCCACTTATCAAAGTTTTTTACCTTTCCAATTTGCTTCAAATGCCGAATGACCCTAATTACTGTAGAATAGTAAATGCTGAGTTCTTCTGTAATTTTTCATGTAGTTCGATGATTACTCTCAATTGGTTATTGTCAACTTCCCACAGCCCGCCATCACGTTCCTCATCTTCAAGGCTCTCTTCTCCTTTGCAAAACTTCTTAAGCCACCACTGCACTATATGTTTGTTAGCAATTCCTGGGCCAAATGTGTCTAACATCATTAGACAAAAAGCATAGCCCAATACAACCCCCACTTCCGACCTACAGATGCTCTGCTGAGCGGCTGGGCAAATCTGTCCCGCCAGTCAGGGCCCGGCTTCTTGCATCAACAGACACTCTGCGACCCTTCCAGAAGCCTCAGCTAAGCGGGAGGCCAGGGTGGAGGCCACCACCGCGAGGACGGTCCCCACCCAGCCGCGAGGAGCTCGCGGTTCCCCCAACTAACACAGTTTTAATGGCATTCTTGTGATAACTCACAATTATATATCTTACTATTTTTATTTTTATTTCTTTTCTTTCCTTTTTCTTTTTTTTCTTTTTTTAGGCAGAATCTTGCTCCGTTATCCAGGCTGGAGTGCAGTGGCATGATCTCAGCTCACTGCAACCTCCGTCTCCTAGGTTCAAGCAATTCTGGTGCCTCAGTCTCCCAAGTAGCCCAGCTAATCTTTGTATTTTTAGTAGAGACGGAGTTTTGCCATACTGGCCAGTTGAGCTTGAGCTCCTGACAAGTGATTCATCTGCCTCAGCCTCTCAAAGTGCTGGGATTACAGGCATGAGCCACTATGCCAGCCTATCTTATTTTTTTTCTGTCTCCACTATCCATCCTTCTTTTCCTCAAAAGTAAACCTCTTACCTTTCATTTCCTTCATTATCTACCTCCTCATCGTTGTGAATTTGTCTCTCTTTCTACTTTGTCTCCACTAAGGCTACCAATTTATTTATCTTCTGTCCTTAAAAGCTGCAAAGATTCTTCCTTGATAAGTTTCCTTCAACTAAATGGAAACAAAAACTTGTTCCTTGCTCCTCCTTAATTGCCATTTCCATTCATTTTCAAACATGTGACCTAACACGCCACAGCAGGGACTCTGGATATAGGTGATGTTTAAGTCTCTGCAAAATGGTGGATCATTTTTAAATGCTTAGCAATAATGATAATTTATAACAATTTATAGATATCCTTTATTAACTACTTAATTACACACAAGGCGCTGTACATTTTATATTGATTAAACTATAGTTCTCATAATAAACCTAAAAAAATGTTATTAACTTTTTTCCCAAGGTTGGAAACCCCCAGGAAGTAACTATCATCAGAACATAAGTCAAATTTAAAAGAAAACTAAAGATACTTAATGCTTTTTAATGTAAGCTCACTCTTTCTGGAACAGGAAATCTTAGCTGTTAAAAAATAGGAAGCAAAACTAAAAGGGGTAATCCCTCTTGCAGATAAGAACATGAGACCATCATCCATAATGACTTTCTCTTCTGAAGTAACTCTTTAGTGAGTTCCTGTCTACTCCTACTCCAAATACCAAACTCAAATGCTCTCTTCTTAGCATTTACATAAAACCGACAAAAGGCTACCCTCAAACTATTCCAGAAACATTGCCATCTAAAATTGCCCTTTAGGGAAAGAGACTCCAGAAATTCGTGCAGAAATCCACTTCAGTGGTTCACAATCCTTATTCTTCGGCATTCTTCTCATTTACTCTTTAAACCAACATTTACTGAGCCCCTAACTAAAGTGACAATTCAGTTGAAGACTGAAGAAGTAGGAGTTAGGGAAACAAAGAAAGGAGGGCCTTCCAGTCAGATAAAAAAGTATGTACAAGGTACTGATGGCATACATAGCACATGTTCAAGAAAATGCAAGCCATTTAATACAGCTGGACAGCATGGTATGTTTTAAGGAACACAATGAGTTGGGGAGGAAAGCGGAATCAGATCATAAAGAGCCTTGTGTGCAATGCTTAGAAATTGGAACTTTACTGAAATGGCAATGGGAAACCATGAAATAGAGGAGAAACATAATCTGATTGAAAAGGTCACTTTCATAGAACACAAGAATGAATTACCAAGACATTTTAACCAGAGGCAGGAAGATGTGTTGGGAGATTACCTGATAAATCCAAGTGAGAAGTGGTGGGAGCTTGACCTAAATCAGTGATAAACTCCAAATCAAAACGATTTGGTATCAATTATATAGAGTAGGGATGTGTAGAGAAATAGCATATGAGAAAAGGAGTTTATACTGACCCCCAGATTTCTGGCTAAGGAGTCTGAATGGTTAGGAGCAACATCAAGAAAAAAATATGAGCAGGTTTTAGGGAAAAGAGTTTCATCTCAATGTAACGAGTTTGAGGTCCCAGCCAGATACTGTAGAGAAGCTATCCAATAGGCAACTGACTATAGTTCATAGAAAGATCTGAGATAGTAATTTAAATTTGAGAGTCATTAGCTGCAATAGTTTGTTACTGTTGCTGTGGCAAATTATCATGACTTAGTGGCTTAAAATAATACACATTTCTTATCTTAAAGTTCCCAAATCATAAGCCTAACATAGATCTCTGTAGGCTAAAATCAAGGTGTTGACAGAGCTAAGTTACTTTCTGAGGGTCTAAAAGAGAATCAATTTCTTTGCTCATTCAGGTTGTTAGCAGAATGCAATTCCTTGAAGACTTAAGATTGAGACCTGTGTTTCCCTGTTGGCTGTCAGCTGAGGGTTATTCACAGACTCCAGAGGCCACCCACATTCCTTGGTGTGTGGTCCTCTTTCTCCATCTTCAAAGCCAACAACAGCAAGTGGAATCTCTCTCATACTCAAATACCTCCTGCCTCTTCCCCTGCGTCTCTCTGACTGGCTGCTCTGTCTTCCTCTTCCACTTTTAAGTGCCCATGTTATACACTGGGTCCACCCAATATATATATATATGTATTTTGAGGTCCATAAGTATAAGTCCAGTGTTCCTTTTGCCATGTAATATAACATATTCACAGATTCCAGGAATTAGGGCATGGAAATCTTTGGGGAATAATTATTCTGCCTACCATGTTAGCCAATAGGTGTGTAAGCTTGCAGATAGAGAGCATAATACCCTAAAGAACACTAGCGTTTAGGTGCAGAGAGAGGTAAGATTCCAAGAAGGAGATTGAGAAGGAGAATAAGAAGCCTCAAGAAAAGAGATTTTCATGAGGCTTTCATGAGAGAGAAAACAGTTGATTGTCACAGGCCAGAAGAAATCAAACTGATACGAAATAAAAAGGGTTCTTTGGGTTTGGTTATATATTACCAATGTACTTACGATATCAGTAACTTAATCAGTAACTTATGATTCCACAATATTCCACAACAGTATTATGTTTCAAAATAGAAAAATATCTGACATCAGTAGGTTAAGAAGAAAACAGGACAAAGGCTTGAATTTGGGGTATCTTATATGTTAGTTAGACTTTATAAGCCAAGAACTACGGAAATGAGTCTATTAAGACCTGACTCCATGCCAGGCAACAGGGTGAGATGGAAGATAAATCAGACAAGGTTCCTTGCCCTGGAGGGACCTCTCAGGCTGAACAATGACTCTCACCATTTAACATCTATAGGAAAGTAGGTTCTGATTTCCTAACCAGTGACTCACAAACAGATTTCTTCCATATAAACCCACAATATCCTCTTTGCTAATTTTATGTGTTAGTGTTAAATATCTAACTTATATTTGGCCAGTGGTTTATTCTGTATTCTTCATCTCTGTCAGACATGTACGAACTTGATAGTTCTCCAACTTGTGTTTATAAAGTTTGCCTGCTTTTTCTCTTAAGTAAATCCTCCTGTGCTTAATGCTACTAAACTTTACTAATTCATTTCTCTAAATTGTCAGAGTCACCTGTTACTTCAATTGAGTTGTCCATACAAATTGGGATTGCCTGAATATGTAATGAGAGTACTGAAAGTACATTTCTTTTTCCTTTAAGGTACCTACAAGGAGAAAAATCAGTTGAGAACATATTTAAGCAAAAAGCCACTTAATTACAGTTTTTTTTTAGTTAAAGAAAGAAGAAAGGTTCAATTCACAGCCTTTTAAATGCAAGACCAAGAAATAAACTTTTAAAAATAAATTTTACAGTTTTTTTTAAAAAATTCAATTCCATATTATAGTCAATCAAAAAGTAAAGATAGAGAAAAGGACTGGAGAGCAAATTAAAACATGAAACAAAATACTTGAAGACAGCAAAAATAAAAATTCAGATCTTTGGACCTTCATGAATGTCTGTTAGATTTCGCCCTGAATCAAAGGCAACCAAAAAGTCTGTTAAATTAAGTTTAGCCTAAAGCTGTCTCTATACAGCTTAAGTTCAGTCTAAAGGTTTCTCCATACCTTGTGAACTATAACCTAAAGGTTTCTTCATACACAGTGAACTGTAACCTAACTGGATGTGTAAACAGACTGTAATCTACTCTTGTGCCAATCACTAAGTTTCAGCCAATCAAGGGCAGCCAACTATTCAAACTATGCTCAGATAAGGCAAACTTCAAGCTGTAATCAATCCAGCTGTTTCTGTACCTCACTTCCATTTTCTCTTCATCACTTTCCTTTTTCTATCCATACTCTTCTTTCACCACACAGCAGCTCTGGAGCCTCTCTATTCTGTTTCAGGGGCTGCCCGATTCATAAATCATTCTTTGCTCAATTAAGATCTACTAAATTTAATTTGTCTAAGGTTTTTCTTTTAACAAGCCACAATTCCTGCTGTTTACAAATTTTAATTCAACGCACAGAAAAAAAAAATGCCCTAACTATGGAACGAAAGACAAGCTGCTTCTGCAGCAAAGGCTACAGGCTTGTGTTTGTGTGTATGTGTATAAATAGATAGGAAATTCCTGTTACTTTTCTCACCTCTTAAATATTGGTTTTCTTTTTTCTTTTTGGCCTAGGAAACAGAAAGATAGAAATGAGTATATCTAAACATATGAATCAGCAGTGATTCCTAGAATTATAAAGCTTACTGAGTCAGTAACTGTCAATATATGCATTTTTATCAACTTTCTATTTAACTCAAAGTCAGTCTTCCTTTACAGCAACCAGTACCTTGTGAAACTTTACACCTCTGGCAATTTAAGGAAGCTCAGTCTCTACATTAGGTACACTAATCAGAACAAACTCAAGCAATTCATTCAGACTCTCAAAGGTCTAATATATAGTAATTCACGTCGTACTCTTTCTTCAATTTTAAAGACTACAAACAAAGCCATTGTTACAACAGCTGGCAGTTTTTGAGTTAAAAAATGTAATTTCAATAGTAAAATGAAAAAAGCATTCATACTAATCAAAGTACTCAGGAGAGCAACTGCAGAATTTGGTTAAATTCCGAATGAAGTTTGAGTCTACTTAATCATACTGTACTTAATCATAACATAGTAGTTATGAGCAATTAGCACTTTACTCGCAGACTTTGACCAACTCAGATGGGATTCCCTAGTTTCCAACACAGTTGCTATCTACAATTGTTAGCACGCCATGAGAAGATTCTGAAGGGAGACTAAAACACGGCCATAGCATAGCTTTGAATATTGCAAATTCAAACCAAAGTGAGTTGCCTTCCTATCAATGTTCGAAAGTAAGTTCTTCCTTGAAGGATTAAAACAGAAGCCAAAAACTTGTAACAGAGATTGCATCAGAGAAGAGTATAACTGAATCTTTTTAAACTATGTGCATATATAGCACATTGAAAGCCAGTACGCTGTAATTGATTTCTGGATCCAAAGTGCTTCAGTTCAAATCCCAACTCAGCCACTTTCTAGCTATGTGACCAATTCACGGCCATGTGACACTGGACATGCTTCTTACCTCTCTGTAT
Organism: Papio anubis; assembly: GCF_008728515.1. Lineage (NCBI taxonomy): Eukaryota > Metazoa > Chordata > Mammalia > Primates > Cercopithecidae > Papio > Papio anubis. The sequence continues at coordinate 119,811,010 of NC_044978.1, read as the reverse complement.
CTAGGTCTCCTCATACGACAAATGGAGATAACAGCAGTTCCCCTCACAGGGTTGTTGAAAGGAACCAGAGTTAACAGATGCAAAGTACATGTGGTAAATAGGAAGCACTATGTAAGTGTTACATAGCATTATTTTTTAACTTTTTATTTTGAGTTAATATTAGATTTACAGAAAACAGTACAGATAGTACCTTTATTTCCTTCACTCCTCTTCCCCAATGTTAACATCTTTTATGACCACAGTACAATTATCTAGAACAGGAAATGAACATTGGTACTTGGAACCAATTGGAACATTGGAATATTGTTAACTAAACTTCAGACCTTATTTTAATTTCACCAATTTTGCCACTAATGTCCTTTTTCTAGGTTCCTATCAGAACCCACATTGCATTTAGTTATTTCTCCTAAGTCTCCTCCAACCTGTAAGGTATTTCCTAGTAGATGGCAAATGTAATAAAATAATCAAGGTAAACATCACTAATAATAACACATAACAATATTATGAACCCTGATACAACATACTGAAAAGAAAACATAATTTTGTAGTTTTCATGCCAAAAATACAAAACCTTATTCCAATTATGAGAAAATATCAGATAAGACAAATTGAGGGATATTTGATAAAATAATTAATCAATGCTCTTCAAAAGTGTCACTATTATTTTTTAAACTTTTTAAAGAATAGTAAATAATCTTAATAAATATGTGTAAGCCGTGATAAAATACTAAAGTATGGCTAACTCTTCTTTAATTCTAATTGATAGGTGATTCCCCTCTTATTAGTGGAAACTAATTCGAAAGTTCATTTGATAACCCACTGTTTTCTACCAAGATTTTTCTCATGATACTTAGAATCTGTATTTCAAGTTCATTATGAGGAAACTATTTTAGCAGGCTAGCCTAGAAATCTAATCCAGTATGTATTTTTTTTCTAGAGAGAAAAGTATTCTAAATCTCAACGTGAGATGTCAGGAATACATTTATTTCTCCTCCTCAGACTGATAGGCAACAGGAACTTTGCACCTTTCCTGGTCTCTTTGCACACATCATCCACCCCCAGCCCATCCTCCCATTACTCTGACGCTATTAAGCTATAATGCTGCTTCTTGGCAATTTCCAGGTCTGCTGCCCCCTTATTCTAAACCTGCAACTCTTTTTCTCTTCCCCTAACCCTTGATTCCTGGCTTTTAAGACCTATTTTTGGAGTCCTTAGTTTTAGAATATGTTCACAGGCCTCTCTGACTTTCCAGACTCAGCTTTGGGCTCTGCATATTCATCAGATTTTGGGAAGACCCCACAGGTAGAGGTAAAAAGTCTCCCTCCACTCGTTTAACCCTTAGAAGCTTGACCTACTAACTGGGCTAATCCCTGGCATCCTTGCAAAAATGTAAACTCAAACTTCAAGGGTTCTGGAAGGAAAGGGACCTAGAATGAGCAGAGAGATAACACTTAGGGTTACTGGGACTCTAGGAAATTATTTAGAACAAAAGCTTAAGAAGGAGAAAGGCAGTGGGGTAGAGGGATGGCACTGAGGGAGCAGCACTGTCACTGAAGTCTTAAAGTAGTTTCACTGCCTCCTTCTCTATCCTTTCCTGTTTCCACAAGACCTTCATCTGGTATAAATCCTTAGGGACAGGAGTTGACCTGCTGGCTACCTATTGCACTGACATCAGTTACTGCCTCAGATCAGAGATTCTATTTATCACAGCTAAATGCAGAAAAGAGCACAGGCTTCTCCCTTTTTATCCAGTCCCTGGAATAAACATTGGCTGTTCTGAAATTTTCTTTCTTTTTTTTTTTTTGTGAGACACAGTCTCGCTCTGTCGCCCAGACTGGAGTGTAGTGGCACAATCTTGGCTCACTGCAACCTTTGCCTCCCGGGTTCAGGCAATTCTCCTGCCTCAGCCTCCCAAGTAGCTGGGACTACAGGCGCCCGCCACCACGCCCGGCTAATTTTTGTATTTTTAGTAGAGACGGGGTTTCACCATATTGGCCAGGCTGGTCTTGAACTCCTGACCTTGTGATCCGCCTGCCTCGGCCTCCCAAAGTGCTAGGATTACAGGCGTGAGCCACTGTGCCCGGCCTATTCTGAAATTTTCTAAGGGTTACTATTACAAATCACAATGGGGAAATAGAGGATAAACTTTACCAACAAAATACAAGTTTTAACAAGTCTCACAATAAGCATTCTCCTGTTATTCAATGAAATGTAAATTAAATGGGGCTCTAGACACCTTCTCTAGCTTTCTTAATTGCTTTCTCACCAGGACCGTCAGATTTTATTTATCCCAAATTGTTCCACATTTAGTCTTCTGCTCTAATCTTCTTTTGCATTTTCTATTTTCCAGGGAGGCTTGGGTCTGGGAGTTACACTGTCAGACCTTTGAGACGCCTTTCACTCCTGTTTCATCCCAGAAAGGAATTCCTGTGTTTTTCATTGCTGCTGTCCCCTGACCCCGCTTCTTAACTAAATGTAAAAAGTAACATTCCAAGGCAATTAAATTTGGTTAGAGATAAAACAAATAATATGTATATACTGTGCTTTGCCAGGTTGAAAAAAGAGACAAATAATAGCTGTTTTTTAAAATAACTCTTCTACCAAAAAGGTAGAGAAACACTGTTTTCTTTTCAGAAGAGGAACGGTAGATCAAACTCTTAATTAATTTATAAGAAAATGACAGAGCCATAGTTAATAAATCAGGTATAGCTTAAATGTTTCAGGAAGACTCCTCCTGTGCAATAAATTTAATTAAGCCAATGAGAAACGATCCAATTCCAGTAACAAGACAGAGATAACCTGTATGTGATCAGCATGAAGAGGCAGAATTAAAAAGCAAAGTAAACTGAACTACCAGTAACTATTTTTCAAATCCTTAACCACTGGAAACTAAAGCTTATTTCTTCTTTTTATGCTCAACTTTCAGGGAACAAATAACTGCCTTTCCTTTAACATCAGAAATTTGGTACACACCAGCTGGGCGCAAGGGCTCATGTCTATAATCCCAGCATTTTGGGAGGCCGAGGCAGGTAGATGGCTTAAGACCAGGAGTTTGAGACCAGCCTTGCTAACATGGTGAAACCCTGTCTCTACTAAAAATACAAAAATTAGCCTGGTACGGTGGCACAGGCCTGTAATCCTAGCAGCTTGGGAGGCTGAGGCACGAGAATTGCTTGAATCTGGGAGGCAGGAGTTGCAGCAAGCCGAGATCGTGCCCCTGCACTCCAGCCTGGGTGACAGAGCAAGACTCTTTTTTTTTTTTTTTTTTGACTTTGTCTTAAAAAAAAGAAAAAAGAAAAAAGAAATTGGGTACACACATGTTTTCACTTATAAGTGGGAGCTAAATAATGTGTACACATAGACATAGAGTATGGAATGATAGACAATGGAGACTTGGAAGGGTTGGGGGTGGTGGATGATGACAAACTACTTAATGGGTACAATGTACATTATTCTGGTGATGGATACACTAAAAGCCCTAATTTCAACACTATGCAATATATCAATGTAACAAAATTATATTTGTATCCCCCAAATGTATACCGACAAGGAAAGGTAGATGGCCACCAGTGGCACTCTCAAGCATGAGAAGGTCCATATGGTGATAGGGTAGTCACTAAAAACTGGCCCTTCTTTTGTGCATGCACTTGAGACTGCAATGTTTGGGGTAGCAAATATCAAGGATGAAGTCATCCTTATAAAATGTGAGCGCTGGTATATCTCATTCTCAAATACCAGACTACATTAGCAGAATACAACCTTTGGAAATCTCTTCTTATGTCAAAGTCCCAGAAAGAGATAAAGCATATTGGCCAGGCTGGTCTCGAAATCCTGACCTCAGGTGATCTGCCTACCTAAGCCTCCCAAAGTGCTGGGATTACAGGCATGAGTATGGTGAAACCCTGTCTCTAATAAAAATACAAAAAAAATTAGCTGAGCATGGTGGCGGGTGCCCATAATCCCAGCTACTTGGCAGGCTGAGGCTGAAGAAAGGCTTGAACCCAGCAGGCGGAGGTTGCAGTGAGCTGAGATCGCGCCATTGCACTCCACTCCAGCCCTGGCAGCAAGAGTGAAACTCTGTCTCAAAAAAAAAAAAAAAAAGAGATACAACATAAACTCAGAAACATCCTTATTTAAAATTCATTGTCAGCCAGGTACAGTGGCTTATGCCAGTAATCCCAGCACTTTGGGAGGCTGAGGTAGGAAGACCACGTGGGCCCAGGAATTCAAGACCAGCCTGGGCAACATGGTGAAACCCCATCTCTACCAGAAATACAAAAACATTAGCTGGCTGTGGAGGTGTCTTCCCATAGTCCCAGCTACTCAGGAGGCTGAGGTGGGAAGATGATTTGTGCCTGAGAGGCAGATGCTGCGGACAGCTGAGATCGCGCCATTGTACTCCAGCCTGGGTGATAGAGCAGGTCTAAAACAAAAATTCATCGTCACTTTGAAACTCTTTTCAGTGGCAATAAAACATGCACTATTCCTCAATGTCTTAATGATTTGAATGTTATTTATACAATTTACTCAAGTTTTGGGGGAAAAAATAGAGCCTTACCCAGTGCCTAATGGCTACCTTGAATATAGCCTGCAGAATCTGTCTAATTTCTGGGACAGGTATTTTAATAATATTATAAGAAACTCACAGTAGTATTCTATTTAAGAGCTCTCAAAAAAAAAAAAAAAATCCACTGGCAGCTCCCTAAATTCATTGGCATGCCTGAGTCCCTGTATAAAAGAACATCAGGTACTATACTACTGTACTTTTAAGAATTTGGGATTCTACATTAATCTGTTCAGTCTATCTACATTATTTTAGGTGTCTATTACATGCCTGGCAACCTCTTCCCTAGGAGTGAGTCACCTACCTTCTAACACTCAAAACAGGATTCTTTTAAATCATACTCGTTTATAATAAATGGAAACATTAGTATCCATTTGTAACCCACTTTTCACTAACTTAACTGAACAAAATATCCTTGATACTACCTTTTTTTCTTTTGTCAGGCAATATATTATTCAGAGACCTGGTGAATGGTGAGTTGGAAATTATTTTTAAATAGCTTACATTAATCTCTTCTAACTTGGAAACATTTTAAAATTCTACATTAATTGGCTAATTTGGGAGCATTAATAAAATTTCAGAAGAATCACAGATTACAGATTGTTTAAGCTGAAAGAGTGATTACTTATGGAAACTGGTATTCCATCATTTCCTGGGATGCTCCTACGTCTTTAAATTAAAAGCAAAGCTTATTTTAGTGGGTGAACCTGGGAAAATAAAATAAAATAGTCCAATTCTGGAAACAACAAAAAAGGTCAACACTACTAAGAACACAGAGAATGTATCTGATCTTTTTTGCATTTAATCAAAGAAAAAGAGCAATGAGATATAATGACTTAGAGAAGGAAGAAAGCAACTAGGGAAATTTACAGGAGTTTGACAGTTATCTCTCTGCCTCTCCAACCTCAGCTTTAGTTTAAAATAAGTATGGAGTCAGCATATAATACATGCCAAATGAATAACTAGACCTTCACTGTCCAATATGGTAGCCACTAAACACATATCATCAAGCATCTGAAATGTAGCTAGTTCAATTTGAAGACTTAGTAATAAAAGGTGAAATATTTCATTTAATATTTTTATATCCACGTTGATTACACATTGAAATGATAATATATTTTTGTGCTTAATTATAGAAAATATATTTAAATTAATTTCATCTGTTTCTTTTTACTTTCTAAATGTGGCTATCAGAATATTTAAAATTATGTACATGCGTTGCATTATATTTCTACTGGATAAAGTTAGAAAAGACAGTAATTTCTACAAAGTATAAAGGACAAGAAGACACCACGATGTAATGAAAAAGACTTCATGAAGACATCAAGACTAAAAGGAAGGAAAGGATTCAAAAGAGAGGAAAATGCATTCCATGCTAGAAAAACTGTATTATACAAATATAAAAAATAGGGATCTCTCAGGCTCACCAGATGAGGAGATGCTGTGAAAGAAGGTAATCTTCCTCATGTGATGTCAGAGAGTATAGAGCCAGAACAAGTCACAATCCTGAAGACACAACTGACCCCACACATCTACAGAGCCAGCAGAAATCAGGCAGACTAACTTCTACAATAAGGCAGAAGGTTCTGAAATTTGCAACACATGGAAAGAACTTGGTGAGTTTTGTTCACTGTTCTATCTCTAATACCCAAAAGAGTGCCAGACATGTGACAGACATTTAAGATAAACATTTGCTGAATGAATGAGTAAATGAACAAATGAACTACTATAGAAAAGAGTAGTGCTTTCCAGGAAACTCTAAGGCAGGAACAACTGGGAGGAAGAGCAGTAAAGAGAGAGAGAGTGTTATAGAAGGAGAGAGCAACCATATTAGCACCTGCTAAAGCCTAATTAGGCTTATTTAGTGGTTCAAGGAGATGAAGTGAAAAGGTTACAGCACAAAACCAATCCCTCTCCTTACTCTGCATAATCTTGGATCTATCACCTGAAGAAGTGAAGAACTAAATAAACCTCCCTCAGTTTTCAAACTAATTTAGCTCTGAGGAAAAGCAAAGATGTGTCTACATGGGCAAGGGATAGCCCCCTCCTCTAGGGTCATACACAAGCAGCAGCCTCTGTGAGGAAGATTATGCAGTAGTCTTCCTCACAGAGGAAAAGGAAGAATTTTTTTTTTTCTCCCTGTCTTCTCCTCTGTCTCCTTCTGAAGTATCTTTATAGTCCCTGACACATGGCGGGGCAGCGTGGGGGAACCTGATACAGTCTGATATAGCACTTATTAGGTGAAATGTGTGTGTGTGTGTGTGTGTGTATCCAGTGTATGTGTGTATCCATCCAGAGGGAAGAAAACTAAAATAGTGGTCATCTCTGGTGGTAAGGTTCTTCTTATCACATATGTTCTAATGTTTAGCTTTTTGTTTTTTTGAGACGGAGTCTCACTGTGTCACCTAGGCTGGAGTGCAGTGATGCGATCTTGGCTGGCTGCAACTTCCACCTCCTGGGTTCAAGCGATTCTCCTGCCTCAACCTTGCAAGTAGCTGGAATTACAGGCATGCACCACCACACCCAGCTAATTTTTGTATTTTTAGAAGAGACAGGGTTTCACCATGTTGGCCAGGCTGGTCTCGAACTCCTGACCTCAAGTGATCTGCCTGCCTCGGTCTCCCAAACTGCTGGGATTACAGGCGTGAGCCACCATGCCCAGCTCTAATTTTTTTTTAATATATCAGATATTATCTTTGCAGTAAGGAAGAAAATAAAACACTAGAAAATAAAATACAGTAGCCCCCTCATTATCCTTGGGGAATACATTCCAGGACTCCCAGCAGAGTACTGAAGGAGAAAATTGTGATCCACAGTTTTTCTACACAGCTAAGTAGTAATTCACACGTGAAGGCAAAAGGAAGAGTTTAGTCATGTTTTATGTAAGTTTGAATTATGTCTATTTTCTATTTAAAACAGTACAATGTAAAAATATGTTTAATAATATCAATTTCCAGGGTCTTTTAAAAAAAATTAATTAAGAATCCCTATTTAAGAAATTCTCTTACCCCAAAGCTATATGACAACACAACTTTAGCTAGTAAGCAGAAATATTCACTATTGTCTGTATTATTTGAACTATGCTATTGCATTCATGCACTTTCTGTAAGTGATTTTTATGATTAGTGTGCTATTTTTATATTCATGGTTATTATAATTTAAAATATTTTTATATGCTATAACAATGTCAACTAATCTTTTATTAAGTGGTTGTGTTTGTGTTAATGCTGAAAAACAGCTGAAAACAAGCTAGATGTGGTATGCCAATTCAGAAAAGGACACTGATAATAGTAATAGCAGTTAATACATTTCAAGTGCCACGTATTTTTCTAAATGGTTAATATGCATTACCTCTTTTAATACCTAGTTTATAACAGCCCTATGAAAAAGGGGGTTGAGACCAGCCTGGCCAACATGGTGAAACCCCATCTCTACTAAAAATATAAAAATTGGCTGGGCATGGTGACACATGCCTGTAATCCCAGCTACTTGGGAGGCTGAAGCAGGAGAATCGCTTGAACCCAGGAAGCAGAGGTTGCAGTAAGCCGAGATCACGCCACTGCACTACAGCCTGGGTGATACAGAGAAACGCCATCTCAAAAGGAAAAAAAAAAAAAAAAAAAAAAGGTACTATTATTATCCCCAGTCTATAGATGAGCAAACAGCCTCAAAAAGTTGAGGTAACTTGTTCATAAATAATTGAATGTGGGCTGGGCACAGTGGCTCACGCCGGTAATCTCAGCACTTTGGGAGGCTGAGGCGGCAGGATCACCTGAGGTTAGGAGTTCGAGACCAGCCTGGCCAACATGGCAAAACATCATCCCTACTAAAACTATAAAAATTAGCCAGGCGTGGTGGTGCACACCTGTAATCCCAGTTGCTTGGGAGGCTGAGGCAGGAGAATCACTTGCATCCAGGAGGCAGAGGCTGTGGTGAGCCGAGATCACACCACTGCACTCCAGCCTGGGCTACAGAGCAAGAATCCATCTCAAAAATAAATAAATAATCGAGTGTGGATTTGAACACAGACTGACTCCAGAGCCTCCCCTATTAACTATGCTCTACTGTGTTTCTAATGCTGAGAAAATGAAAAGCAACATTAAAAAATAATAGCAGATAAGGATTTATGAGCTCCACAAACACATTCCTTTTACTTTACCCATATTCCTAAGGAAAAATTAGTCTCTATTTACATATGTCAAATGAATTAATGGAAAAGAGGGAAAGAATATTCCAGTTACTTGGAAATTAATTAAAATATACTAGCCCCCCCACCTTATCTTTGGGGGATATGTTCCAAGACCCCTATGAATGCCTGAAACTGCAGATAGTACTGAGCCCTGTATATATTGTAGTTTTTTCTATACATACATACCTATAAGAAAGTTTGATTTATACATTAGCCACAGTAACAGCATCAATAGTAATATATAGAACAATTACAACAGTATTCTGTAATAAAGTTAAGTGACTGTGTAGTCTCTCTTCAAATATCTTATTGTACTGTACTCACTCTTCTAGTGATGCTGTGAGATGATAAAATGTCTATGTGATGGGATGAAGTCATGGAGCAAGATGATGTGAGATTTCATCATGCTACTCAGAAAAGTGCACAATTTAAAACTTACGAATTATTTCTAGAATTTCTCATTTAATGGGTGACTACTGTAAAGACTTTCAGAGGTTTTAAAGATTAGTCATGGTTGTTAAAGAATTTAAATGCAGGATTATATCTAAATAAATATATAATTTAAAGATAAAATGCAAATGGTAATTCTCAAAAAAAAAAGAAGTTGAATAAGATAAAATAATAATCTAAAAGTAATAAACCAGCTATAAATTCCCAGATTATACCAACTTTTATTGGTAAAACTAGGAAATAGGAGAAAAATTCTTGAAAGAAAGTTACAGTGATTTTCTTATGTTACAAAGATAGGAGCTAAAAAAATATTATTGATGGTTGATGTAAATAATTAGAAAAATTCAAGTAAAAATCTTTTTAAAGAATTTTAAGAATATCGAAATGTAAAACAGTGTATTCCTTTCAAATTACTTAAGGAAGGCCAAGCACCGTGGCTCATCCCAGTAATCCTAGCACTTTGGGAGACCAAGGCAGGAGGACTGCTTGAGGCCAGGAGTTCAGGGCTGCAGTGAGCTGTGATTGTGCCACTTGACTCCAGAATGGTGACAGAGTAAGACCCATCTCATTAAAAAAAAAAAAAATGCTTCAAAAAGTTAAATAAAACATATTTAAAGTTAGAAAGAAATCAAAGAAAACATAAAGAATCAGCAAGGAAGCATTTTAAAAATTACAGATTACCAGTTAAACAGTAAATGTATTTTATTAAGCTTACCCATTAGAAAGCTCCTTGGATATGATTTTCTTAAATGTCTACAAGTGACACACTTAAAACAAAGATTTAGGAAGCTTAACAGGAAAAGAGAAAGACAAAAAAAGATAGGAATTACATCAAAGTAGAATCTCAGAGGTAGAACTATCACATGAGGAAAGAGGATCACTTTTTTTTATGATCCCTAACACAACTCATACAACTTCATGTACTAAGTAACAGTGCTAAAATATTTATAAAGTAGTTTTCCGCCATGGCCACCATTGGAGGGCAGAAGCCATGACTCTGTACTACCCTATAGTGGGCCTCAATAAGAGCCACAAGGTGACCAAGAACGTGAGCAAGCCCAGGCACAACCACCGTGGGCGCCTGACCAAACACACTAAGTTTGTGTGGGACATGATCCCAGAGGTGTGTGGCTTCACCCCTAACGAGTGGCGTGGCATGGAGTTACTGAAGGTCTCCAAGGTCAAACGGGCCCTCAAATTCATCAAGAAAAGGGTAGGGACAAACATCTGCCCCAAGAGAAGGCAGGAGGAGCTGAGCAACGTCCTGACCGCCATGAGGAAAGCAGCTGCGAAGGACTGAGCCCCCTGCCATCTGCCTGTAATAAAAGCTTCGCAGAATAAAATAATTATAAAATAAAATAATTAAATTAAATTAAATTAAAAAATAAAATAAAGCAAAACAAAATAAATAAAATATATAAAGTAAAAATTGTTGAAAATGCAAAACAATATGGACATAAATATAGAAGCACAGGGAAACTTCTTTAGGCACTCATTTACAGGCAAAAATATGAAAAGGTCATCTGGTGTCAAATAATATAGGCCTTATCTATCATAAGAGTTTGAACTGGAAAGAAAAAGTTAGATGATAAAGAAAAAGCTTCTCAGAATATTCTTTTGTATAGTTATGTGAAGGATGAAGGGTGGGTGAAAGGACCAAAAACAGAAACACGGTCTTCCCGAATGAATGACAATCAGAATTCCGCTGCCCACCACAATTAAACAGATTTCTAGGAAAAGCTACCTTAAAAAGGCTGGTTACCATCTGGGTTTACACAGTGCTTTCACATTCTTATCACTTTCAACACTACTACAAATAGGAAGGGACAGTAGCATTTAGAAGAGAACAAAACAGAAACTCTTGGAAGCAAGAAAGGTGCATGACTCAAAGAGGGAAATTCCTGTGCCATAAAAGGATTGCGGGTGTATAAAATGCTCTATATATACCAATTGTCAATTTCCTTTCATGTTCAGCATTTCTACTCCTTCCAAGAAGAGTAGCAAAGCTGAAGTAGCAGCAGCAGCAGCAGCAGCAGCAGTGGCAGCAACCGCAGCAGCAGAAAAAATCAAACATGAGTGTGAAGGGCATGGCTATAGCCTTAGCTATGATATTGTGTACTACGGTTGTTCAAGGTAAGCAGGACTTTTTATTTCTCAACCTATAAGTTCCTTTTCTAATGTTTCAAATGTCTTTTCTTCCACTTTTATCCTAAAAGACATGATAACGTTATATTTAATCTCACAGATTAGAAGTTATACAGCTTTAGCACAGAAATGATGGATGTGTTTAAGGTACTAGAGATGATAATTGAAACTAGAAATTATGGACTTCATGGAATTTTTGATTTGGCTAGAATATCTGGCAAGAGCCTTTAGCAACAGTTTTAAGTGTCTAGTAAGAAGATTTTATATAGCAATCATGTTAACAAGCTTTCTGGGAAAATACTTGAGGATAAAATCAAGGGGGCAAAACAAGCTTCACCTCCAATAAACTTCCTTCATGCTTCCCGTTTTTTAGTGATTCGCTTACAAATTTAAAGAGAATTAATCAACATTTTACTTAACTCTTTTCCCAGTAATAGTTGTGTTAAGTGCTATTTGACAAATTACTATCTTCACCCTTAATGAAAATTCTGCTCACGTTCGCCACCAGTTATAAACCACAGCCATCTGTTGCAATCAGATGCATTACTAACTAATGCTGTGATCTATTCTAGGTTTCCCTATGTTCAAAAGAGGACGCTGTCTTTGCATAGGCCCTGGAGTAAAAGCAGTGAAAGTGGCAGATATTGAGAAAGCCTCCATAATTTACCCAAGTAACAACTGTGACAAAATAGAAGTGATGTAAGTAATGAACTTGCTGAAGATGACAATGGTGCAGGCTTTTTTGTTTATGTATTTGCATCTAAACTTTAAGACTCTTTTGTATGTGCTTTTAACAGTATTACCCTGAAAGAAAATAAACGACAACGATGCCTAAATCCCAAATCGAAGCAAGCAAGACTTATAATCAAAGTAAGTTACCAGATTACTCCCATGTTATAATCTGTTTTATCCAAGACAGATCTTTTGAAAAAGAAAATAATATGGACAACTACAGAAAGATTCTGCTATGATCCTGTGTGAAATATTCTGTTACGGGGTCTTGGTTGTAACAGTTTCCCTTTCTTACTATATGTTTTTAGATGTCCTGGGGGAAATAAGAACAGTCCAAGTAAATAAAACTCTTGTTTTCTTATTCCAGAAAGTTGAAAGAAAGAATTTTTAAAAATATCAAAACATATGAAGTCCTGGAAAAGAGGATTTGAAAAACTTAGAACAAGTTTAACTGTGACTACTGAAATGACAAGAATTCTGCAGTAGGAAACTGAGACTTTTCTATAGGTTTGTGACTTTCAACTTTTGTACAGTTATGTGAAGGATGAAAGGTGGGTGAAAGGACCAAAAATAGAAACACAGTCTTCCTGAATGAATGACAATCAAAATTCCGCTGCCCAAAGTAGTCCAACAATTAAATGGATTTCTAGGAAAAGCTACCTTAAGAAAGGCTCCTTACCACTGGAGTTTACAAAGTGCTTTCACATTGTTACTTGTATTATACATTCATGCATTTCTAGGCTAGAAAACCTTCTAGATTTGATGTTTATAACTATTCTGTTGTGACTATGAGAACATTTCTGTCTCTAGAAGTCATCTCTCTGTATTGATCTTTATGCTATGTTACTATCTGTGGTTACAGTGGAGACATTGACATTATTACTGGAGTCAAGCTCTTATGAGTCAAAAGCATCTATGTGTAGTAAAACATTCCTCAAATGTTTTTTCATGCAAATACACATTTCTTTCTCCAAATATCATGTAGCACATCAGTACATAGGGAAACATTCTTATGCATCATTTGGTTTGTTTTATAACCAATTCATGAAATGTAATTCATAAAATGTACTATGAAAAAATTATACGCTATGGGATACTGGCAAAAGTGCACATATTTCATAACCAAATTAGTAGCACTGGTCTTAATTTGATGTTTTTCAACTGTTTTTCATTGAGATGTTTTGAAGCAATTAGGATATGTGTGTTTACTGTACTTTGTGTTTTTATCCATTTGTATAAATGATAGCAATATCTTGGACACATTTGAAATATAAAACGTTTTTGTCTACCAAAGAAAAATGTTGAAAAATAAGCAAATGTATATCTGGCAATCACCTTCACTTTTCGTAATTCTGTCTCTTAGAAAAATACGTAATCTAATAAATTTCTTTTTTGATGCCTATATACTATAAAATTTGGGTATACTCAAGACTAGTTTAAAGAATCAAAGTCATTTTTTTCTCTAATAAACTACCACAACCTTTCTTTTTTTAAAAAAAAAAAAAAGAACAACTACATACTTTCCAGGACATTTGAGATGCCTTTAAAAATTTTGCCTTATATTTCAGAAACATACGCCTATCCATCATCATGCAGAACTGTTTAGAAATATATTTTAATGGGTAGGTGGGAAAGACAGTTGTTTGTTTTGTCAGTGGGGGGAGGTCTTGATAGTCCTAACCCCCTTCCTACTTGGAGAAAATCCCTTATGTGAGTGTTGGAGGGAGGCCAAAAGAGAGAATCCAAAGAGAGGAGATCCTCTCCTATAGCCACAACAAGGACTCAGCCATGCTGTTTCTACCCTAAACTTTGAACTCCAACTGGCATCACAAAGATACTACGAGTAAGAAAATTATTTAAAGCCTGGCAGCAGCAGCAACAACAATGAAAGTCTTACAGTAGTGGCTTCCCAATGTGTGTTCCTGTAGCATGACTCTGGCTAGTCCTTCCTATCACCTAGCTCCCTTAGGTCTTTGTCCATTTTCCAAGACTTATTCTCCATTGTCCTGTGGATTCTTCAATCTCCAACTAAATTATTTTTCTCCTTAAGATAGCCAGAGTTGGTTTCTCTGCATGTAACCAAAAGCCTTGACTGACAGCAGTACTCTCTATATAGGCACCCGTACATTTGAAAAATAAAAATATTTATTTTAGGATTATAATCAGGTATATATATTGTATTATTATACAGGTCATAGATACAAAACAGATTTATCATAAATTGATATATAAATCTATATAAATTTCTATATAGAGACGGGACTTCCATATAAATTCCCTGGATAGTTTTAAAACCTGAATCTGGCTGGGTGGGGTGGCTCATGCCTGTAATCCCAGCACTTTGGGAGGCCGAGGCGGGCACATCACCTGAGGTCAGGAGTTCAAGACCAGGCTGGCTAACATGGTGAAATCCCGTTTCTACTTAAAATATAAAAAATTAGCCGAGTGTAGAGGCACGCGCCTGTAATCCCAGCTACTAGGGAGGCTGAGGCAGGAGAATCGCTTGAACCTGGGAGGCAGAGGTTGCAGTGAGCCAAGATCATGCCATTGCACTCCAGCTTGGGCAACAAGAGCGAAACTCCACCTCAAAAAAAAAAAAAAAAAAAAGACTTGACTTTAATCTTTAATCTTTGACTACTACACTGATTTTTTTTTAAGTCTCTTTAAAAATAAAAATTCACATAGTTGGCTGAGCATGGTGGCCCACACCTATAATCTGAACACTTTGGGAGACCGACATAGGTGAATGGCTTAAGCCCAGGAGTTCAAGACCAGCTTGGGCAACATGGCAAAAATTCATCTCCATAAATAATATGAAAATTAGCTGGGTATGGTAGCACATGCCTGTAGTCTCAGCTACTTGGGAAGCTGAGGTGGGCGGATCACTTGAGTCCGGGAGGTTGAGGCTGCAGTCAGCAGTGATCACACCACTGCACTCCAGCCTGGGCAAAAGCCTGCCTCAAAAAAAAATTCACAGAGTTAAGGCTGCACGATAAATTGGTATTTGTAAGAAGTATATTAAATATTATAGGCCAGTACATTATTATTGAGAAGAAAACATATACCTAAAGTTCTTCATAGCAAAATAAATATATGAAATATGAATAATTAACATATTTGAGCCAAGATCCTCCCCACCTTGGTACCTTTGCACATACTATTCTCTCTGTCCATTTCTTCATTAAGCTAACGCCTACTAATTACTTAGGTCTCAGCTTAAATGACATTTTCTCCAAGAAGCCTTTGAAACCACCCCTTCAGTTTCAATTAGATCAGATGTCCTATTTATTTATTTCCATAACACTCTCTATTTTTCTATCATACTACTTACTGCCATTGTAATTAATGAATTATTTCTGTGCCTATTATCTGCTGTCTCATAATTGTAAAAGAAAGCCATTGTAGTCCAGGCCAACAGTACAGTTTTTGGTACATATCAGACCCTATTGAATGGCAATATGAACTAAGGGAAAAGGAATTTACAGCAGAGGAATGACGTAAGGGAATGTACAGTAGTAGGAAGTATAAAGTGATTTTTAGGAATCATAATTAGATTCGTTTGGTTGGAGGGATGAAAGACATGAAAATATAGATAAACAACCTTGAATTTTACTCTGTAAAATGGGGATTCAACAAATGTCTGTGAAGAACAGAGTGACCCTATCAAAGTCATTGGAAAATATTCTAGGAATTGCATGAATGGTTGATTGAAAGTGAGAAAGACTGGAGAAGGAAAATCAGTTGGGATTTGCTGCAATAGCTGCAATAGCTCAGGTCTGTATTTCCAAAACTTCAAGGCATTCTCGTATCATCTTTACAATTTTTTTTAACATTTCTCTGTTTGATCTTCATTATATTTTTAGAAACTCTATATACCACTTTATTTTACATATATTAACATCAAAAGTAAACTTTCACTACTATACATGTGAAATGGTAATACATGCCATGGAAATAAAATGTAACGATAAAACAAAATACAATGAAAAAAATAATATTCCCCCTGATTTAATTAATCAGAGGGATTGAAGTTAAGAAAAGAATAATTCACTGATACTAAATGTTATTATCAATGTACATGGTAGTGTCCCACGTTTTGGAAAATACTAGTGTGAAAAGTATGGGGCTGGCTCTGCAATAAGTTAAACAGAATTATAGTAATTATACATTACTATATAATCCATCAATTCCATTCCTAGGTATATACTCAAAAGAACTGAAACAGCTCTTTAAACAAAAACTGGTACACAAATGTTCGTAGCAGCATTACTCACAACAGCCAGGAAGCAGAAACAACCCAAATATCCATTAACAAGTGAATGGATAAAATGTGGTATACACACACAATAGATATTCAGCCATAAAAAGGAATGAAGTACTGATACATGCTACAACATGGATGAACCTTGAAAATATGCTAAGTAAAAAAAGCCAGACACAAGGGACCACATATTGTATGATTCCATTTTATAGGAAATATCTAGAGTAGGCAAAAACCATAAAAACAGAAAGCAAATTAGTTGTCTGGGGCTTGGAGGAGGTGTTAATGAGAAGTAACTACTTAATGAGTATGGGGTTTCTGGGTGATGAAAATGTTCAGGAACTAAATTATGGTGATGGCTTCACAGCACTGTGAAAGTACTTAATTCCACTGAATCATACTCTTTTAAATGGTTAAAATGGTAAATTTTATGTTATTTGTATTTTACTATCATAAAAAGAAGAAGGGCTAAACTAAGGTGATATTGGTAAGAGTAGAAATATAATGACAAGCACACTCTACAGAAAGAATCAAGACAGTGATAGATTGGACGTGAAAGTTGAAGCTGAGGCCGGGCACGGTGGCTTACGCCTGTAATCCCCTCACTTTGGGAAGCCGAGGCGGGTGGATCACGAGGTCAGGAGTTCGAGACCAGACTGGCAAACATGGCGAAACCCCGTCTCTACTAACGATACAAAAAATCAGCTGGGTGTGGTGGTGCATGCCTGTAATCCCAGCTACTCAGGAGGCTGAAGCAGAAGAATCGCTTGAACGCGGGAGGCGGAGGTTGCAATAAGCCGAGATTGCATGACTGCACTCCAGCCTGGGCTACATAGAGTGAGACTCCATATCAAAAAAAGAAAGTTGAAGCTGAGAAAAAGAAAGAACATGTTAAGGATTTGAATCTAATTTTAAAGCAAGAGAAGAAACAAGGGAAAAAGACTAAACTTTTGATGTCTGAAAGAATAGTTCTGTCACTAACAGAAATAGGGATATGAGGGGGAAGATGTAGTTTAGCAGAAAAAACTGCAGATTCAATTTTAAATACATAGAACTTAAGAAGCCAAACACCCACAGTGACTTAAAATTTCAGGACTGTTTCCTCTAATTAGCCAAGAAGAGCTTTCAAACAAATGGAGTAGTTTTGGATAATACTATTAGAAAAGGAAAGATTATACTTAATTATTTTTGGCTACTGAGTACAGGACCTAATATGCTCACATGGAATTAATATACCTCTTTGTATCTGTTTCTGAAAAGATTTTCATAGCCAACAATTATAAATCTTTATGATAGGGTCAGCACATTCTGTGGATTATAAGTAGTACACACACAAAAAAACTGGGTTTTTTTTTTTTGGAGAAGGGGTGAATGAGGCAATATTAGTTGCTTCTTCTTGCCTTGTCTGGAAATTTTATTTATCAGACACTGGTAATGAAATTGAGCAAGTCTGAGATTAACACATAACACTGAAACCATAGTTTCACTTAAGTACCTAAGAAGAATATGTCCTAAAACTCCTGGCACCATAAGTACAGATGTATTCATAGTTCCTTGGTGCTGCTCAATAAACTGCTTCTAAATTGGAAATGCCCTAGTGTGAGTTATAGACTCTACACAATAAATCCTGACTTAGCATTCGTCTTCAAATTGTTCACAAAGACAAACTGTCATTAAGAGGTTGAAGAAAACTAAATGATAATGAGAGGTGACAACATGCTAGCAGCCCTGGCTCTCGGTGCCTCCTCGGCCTCAGCGTCCACTCTGGAGATGCTTGAGGAGCCCTTCAGCCCACCGCAGGCACTGTGGGAGCCCCTCCCTGGGCTAGCCCAGGCGGGAGCCAGCTCCCTCTGCTTGCAGGGAGGTGTGGAGGGAGAGGCGTGGGCGGGAACCCGGGCTGTGCAGGGTGCTCTCCCACCAGCACCAGTTCCAGGTGGTCATGGGCTCGGCAGACCCTGCACTTGGAGCACTGGCGGGCTGCAACGGCCCCAGGCAGTGAGGGGCTTAGCACCCCAGCTAGCAGTTGCAGATGTGCGGGGGGTTCCCCAGCAGTGCCGGCCCGCTGGCACTGCGCTCAAATTCTCGCTGGGCCTCAGCTGCCTCCCCGTGGGGGCAGGGTTTGGGACCTGCAGCTCGCCAAGCCCGAGCCTCCCCCACCCAACATTGTGGGCTCCTGTGTAGCCTGAGCCTCCCTGAGGAGCGCTGCCTCTGTGCCATGGCACCTGGTCCCGTTGACCGCCCCAGGGCTGAGGGGTGCAGGTATGTGGTGCAGGACTGGCAGGCAGCTCCACCTGCAGCCCCAGTGTGGGATCCACTAGGTGAAGCCAGCTGGGCTCCTGAGTCTAGTGGGGACTTGGAGAACCTTTATGCCTAGCTAAGGGATTGTAAATACACCAATCAGCACCCTGTGTCTAGCTCAAGGTTTGTAAATGCACCAATCAGTGTCTAGCTAATCTAGTAAGGACTTGGAGAACTTTTATGTCTAGCTAGAGGATTGTAAATGCACCAATCAGCACTCTGTGTCTAGTTCTGGGATTGTAAACGCACCAATCAGCACCCTGTCAAAACGGTCCAATCAGCTCTCTGTAAAATGGACCAATCAGCTCTCTGTAAAATAGACCAATCAGCTCTCTGTAAAACTGACCAATCAGCAGGGTGTGTGTGGGGCCAGATAAGGGAATAAAAGCAGGCTGCCCCAGCTAGCCAGCAGCAACCCGCTGGGATCCCCCTCCATGCTGTGAAAGGTTTGTTCTTTCACTCTTTATAGTAAAGCTTGCTGCTGCTCCCTCTTGGGGTCCGTGCCACCTTTATGAGCTGTAACACTCACCGTGAAAGTCTGAAGCTTCACTCCTGAAGCCAGCAAGACCATGAACCCACCAGGAAGAATGAACAACTCCAGACGCGCCACCTTTAAGAGCTGTAACATTCACCACGAAGGTCTGAAGCTTCACTACTGAAGTCAGTGAGACCATGAACCCACCAGAAGAAAAAAACTGTGGACACATCTGAACATCTGAAGGAAAAGACTCCAGACACACCATCTTTAAGAACTGTAACACTCACCGCAAGGGTCCGCGGCTTCATTCTTAGTCAGTGAGACCAAGAACCCACCAATTCCAAACATGATAATCTAAAATATGGAATAACATGCACTACTGAACTACATCGTATCTCAAGATTCCTCTTCTGAAAAGACAACCAATGATGAATCAATTAAAATTAAAACTACACATTTTCTAAAGATTTTGATTAAAAACAGAACAAAATATCACAAAATTCTAATTTATTTTGTTGAAATATCTTATCTATGGGAAGGAGAAAGAAATGCACCATACTTCCCCCAAACACATTTACTTTATTATAATGTCCTCCAATTTTGTGTCTTCCTCCAAATGATGAAATCTGCCATATTTGTAAAAGTCCTCTCAAGTGCATGAGAGCAGAAACACTGCATAGCCTAAAACGTATCCAAACAGAAGCTATTCTGAGCCCCTCCCTCCTCCAACGCCATGATGATTGTTAGGGTCTACCACCCACTTTGCCAGCACTCATTTTGCCCTTCACTTAGGCTGGCTATGAAGGATGAGACGCATGGGTAATCGAAAAGTATATAACCAGTATTATCGAACACCGTGAGCTCAGGGAATCTTTTGAGAGCTCAGAGTGAAAACTATGAAGGGGAAGCTTTGCCCTCCTCTCCCATACTTTCCAAGGCACATTCTGCACCAGCTGAGGGGATTCCCAGTCCACAGAAATCACTGATGTCCTCCTGCTCACTTTTTAGAAAATTTCTTCTAAGCACAAGAGTTTCCGGGAAAGCATTTTTTCCTTGGTCTATGCTCATTAGTCTGTCAGGGCAGACTGTTCCTTTTTTTATGGTTGTCTTTTTTGGCCTGATGCCATAATCAGAGGCTTAAAGATAAATCAATAGCAACTGAAACAGAAACTAAAGCGGGATACTTCCTTGACTTTCATTTTCTTTCAAAACTATACTCAGATCAGTGAATTCTAGGAAAGTTAATATACCATAAACCTTGCAAAAATTGAGAGAAATCTATAAAAAGAGTTATCATTTAGATTTTTATTTAAATGACACATGCAGTCTTGGTTTTGGGTGAAATAAGTAATAGTGGTCTTGCTACTGTCTCTAAAAGTTTGATTTTTTTTCTAAATGATTTTTCCATGCTGATCACATTTGTCAGGTTTCTACCCTGAGCAGACCCCTCATTTAAAACAAGAAGAGAAGGGTCCTTCGTTTGACTCTGCTCACCATGCACTGTTCTGATACTAATTCAATTTCATAGGTAATCTGATACTGGGAAAGGGGTGACTTGGATACCAAAACCAATCATCCTACTCACTGAAAAAGTTCCCATTGTAAATGGATACACAGTCTTTTAATTTTCATCTTAGTCTCTTTTAGATTTTGTTAGCAGAGTTAACTCTCTGAGAATATGCTTACCGTGGATGACTAGGAAAAATGAGAATTTCTGGACTGGAAAAACTAAGGACCAGATTTTACAGAATCCTAACAAGGCATTATCACTCCTATGAGACCACCAATCTTCCTGACTGGTTAGTTGGCTTCCCCCTTTGCCATTTTTTAATGACATTTATCTGTAATTGCACAAGCTTTCCTCTCCTGGCCACTTATTTAAGTAAGATTCACACTTTATGGCTCATCTGAGGTCTTTTTTCTGAAGGATCTTCTGAAAACTTCTGACCTTAATGAGTACGTATAGTCTCCTATGAACCTCCACGTTATTTATTTTCTATACCACTCATTTGGTACTGATCATAAAGTTTTTTTTTTCTTTTCTTTTTTTTTTTTTGAAATGGAGTTTCACTCTTGTTGCCCAGGCTAGAGTGCAATGGTGTGATCTCGGCTCACTACAACCTCTGCCTCCAGAGTTCAAGCGATTCTCCTGCCTCAGCCTCCCACGTAGCTGGGATTACAGGCACCCACCACCACGCCGGGCTAATTTTTTGTATTTTTAGTAGAGACAGGGTTTCACCATGTTGGCCAGCTGTTGTTGAACTCCTGACCTCAGGTGATCCGCCTCGGCCTCCCGAAGTGCTGGGATTACAGGAGTGAGCCATCACGCCTGGCCCATAAAGTTTCTCTTATTGATATTTATTGTTTCATAGTTTTTGGTCTTCCCAATTAGAATGTAAACCCGTCAAGGATAAATATTGGATCTTAGCCCTTCTAGTATTCCCTGAGATTAGCTTAGTTCCCTACACAAAGTGCACAGAAAATAATGAGAACAAGTCTACTTCTCCTTCTTCTAACACTGTCCATGGCCATATACATAATATGCACTGAGGAGATTTGCATTCCTGCATTCATTCATTCAATCCTTAATTACAGATAAAAAGCAGTGAATAATTAAGAAGCTTTTAGGGGCACCACTCTATATTTACCAGAGTTCTTGGAATGAAGAGTCTGTCCTATAGCTAGCTGAGAATATCTGTATTGATTTTACCTAACTAAATCTAAACTAACTTCTGGGGAAATTATAGTCTTCTTAAATTAAACTTGGTTCTTAAAGCTAAGGAAAACAATAATACTCATGTCCAAATTCAGAAATCTGATGAACCAACGGAAATACTTCTTGAAATACAATCCTTGTATGCTGTTACTTAATGTCTGTAAAGATTCATTCATCTACCCTTCTATCCAATATTTACCAAATGCCTCTCATATGCATTTCAGTTCCCTGTTCTCCTGGGGCATACATTTTAGTGTGGAGAAACAGACATTACACTAAAAAAAAGAATGAACTGAATATCAAATAGTATGAAATGCCATGTAGAGAATTAAAGTCACGTCTGCTTCAGATTGTGTGACAAGAGAAGGTACAAGCCAGCTAAAATCTAAATGTCCAGAAGGAACACTCTATGTGACAAACAGGAGGAAAAGCATTCCAGATGGAGAAAACTGCCAGTGTATGGGCCACTGACCAGATTGTAGTGGTTGAGAAGGAATGATATGAGGTTGGACAAACAGGTAGCACCCAGATCATAGAGGACTTAGTAAAGCAGCTTAATTAGAAATTTAGATTTTATTCTAAGTGGAAGTTGTTTGAGGTCTTAAGCAGCAGAGTGACATGATCACTTAGGTTTTTAAAATAAAAAAAGTAAGCGATCATGTTCCACTGCTACATATGTACCCCACAAAACGAAAGCATATGCCCAGAAAAAAAATTACACAAAAATCTTCGTGGCAGACTTATATATAATAACTAAAATCTGAACACAGTCAAGGTGTCCATCAACAAGAAACAAACTGATATGTTTGTGCAATGGATTACTATTCATCAATAAAGAGAAACAAATTACTAATTCATGCAACTACATTGATGAATCTAAGAAAAATACTGAGCAAAAGATGTCTTGCACAAGAGAGTACATACTTAAGTGGTTCTATTTATATGAAGTTCTAGAACAGGTAAAAATAATCTATGGTGAAAAAAATAGAGAGTGGCTGGGTCAGGATAGAAATTATAAGGATAAAATGAGTCAATATGGTCAATATTCATAAAGCAGTTCAAACAATGTCTGGCACACAGTTATGTAATACAATGTTTAGTAAAAATCAAATATTTTATCCCTAATAACAGATTTTTAGTCCATTTATCAAGTATCTCCTTTTTACATTGTCTTCTATATAGAGACATCTTAGCTGACAACTCAGATACTAACTAAAATAAAACCATCACCATCTCTTGTTTTGATTGGTTAATCTTGAACTTTTCCGGGCCTCTTCCATTCATGATGTCAGACATTTCTCTGAAATTTGTTGGCATTCTATTCACAGGCAAATGTTTGTTCTGCATAAATAGACATGGAAGCATCCTTCCATGTCACTATTTCTCATAAGCCTTTCTCTCATCAGAAGGAACACCTCTTTGCTAGGTGAAAGTCTTTCGGGTTCTGTCAGTCTCTACCTCACCTCCCTCTCTTTTGTCTTTCCAGTTTCCCACAGCTAATTCCGCTGACTTATTCGCTTGAAAGCTTAGCTCTATTCCAGTCCCTAGAACAGATTAACATGGGATTCAGCTCTCTAGCAAACTCCATTTGCCCCAAGCAACTCACTCTCTGTTCCAATGATGAAGTTCCTGCATTTGAGGATCCAAGTCTTGTGTGTGCCCAGTTTGCAGATATAGGCTTTATTCTTGGCCCCTGATACCAGGTTCTGAGACAGTATCTGCCAGGTACAGTAGCCTCATCCTAGGATGGAAGCTTTTCCATTCCCTGACCAATCCCTGCATTGTTGCAGCCCAGCTGACTATGAAAAGAACTCCCATATGTTTTCCTAGGTTCTAAATATCACTTGCCTCAGATCTCTCATTGCAGGGTGGTGCCTGCTTTTGAAACAGTAATTCATCATGGATTCCCTGTTATTAATCATTCGCAAAGAACACAACCAAGGACCACTACATCCATGGATTCTGTTAGATTTCCACTTTCAGGTTCAACATGTGTTCCATTATATGAGTATCATGTGTTTCTACTGCTAGCTACTATAAATAATCAGCCAAGTACTATTGAATGCTAAGAAATTAAGTTTTGCTACAATTCATCATCCAGTTAAAATTGTGCCAATTTCAGTTATCATTGTTACTAGCTCAATGGCTGACACTTTTTTTCTTTTCCTTTGCATTTAACAGTCTCTTGCAGCTGAACCCATCTTAAATCAACCTGTTTCCCTCCTGTCTCAAGCTGCTTTCCCAAGGTCTGTCTCTATGCATACCTCCCCTTTTAAATTCATTTCCTCAAAAAGCACCCTTTGTTTTTTACAATAACCCTAAGATAGCTATGAATCCTTTTCTCCCACCATCCTAGATACCATCTTATGATGTTTTCATTCAGGGACTGCTGTAGGACATGAAACTTGTTTTAACACACCAGAAATTAGATACCCAAATGAGCAGTGCTTTCCCTCAAAATAGTTATGTTGGAGGCTGTTTACTTAATCTAATGGTGTTATGAATGAACAAGGCATTTATTGAATTATTTAAAACTTGCCAGTTCCATATCTTTGACCTTGTCTGAGCAAGCCAATCCTATTACTTTATAGTATTTGATCAAGGAGCACTGTCCAGGTAAATCACTGTTCTAATAATCAGGCACAACTTGCTGTTACCAAAAAATTAGGTCTACCTATAAAGGATGAAAAATTTCTATTACTGGGGATATTTTTTAAAATAGCCTCTGAAATTAACTATAAAAGTTTAAGTGTTGAGAAAAAGCATAGTTAGAATGGATTGCAACCTTTGTTTTTTTCTATATGCAATGAAGTTCTTTTTTTCAAGAAACAGTTCATGTTTTGTAAAGTGAAACCTAATTCACTATTACCAAAAAAAGAGGGGCAGAGGGAAATTCCATAACTTGTAGGCTACAATAAACAAACATAATACCTTCGATTTTGCAACATGGGACTTCCCCAGGAACAGCCAGCAGGTTTTGCTAAGTCAACTGTAATGTTATCCAATCAGAATTAGGGAGGGAAAATGCCTTTGCAGATAAATACGGCACACTCGCCTCACGTTTTCTGAGACATTCCTCAACTGCTTAGACATATTCTGAGCCTGCAGCAGAGGAATCTCCAGCCTCAGCACCATGAATCAAACTACCATTCTGATTTGCTGCCTTGTCTTTCTGACTCTAAGTGGCATTCAAGGTAAGGAACATCAAAGGATACTTAATTTGTAAAATGAGAAATAGAAATAGGTATAAATTCTAAAAATACAGAAATAATGTATTTGTAAAAGTTTCACTGCATGTTTATAAATAAGAGGGAAATAGAGATTCCCTCAGATCATAAAACTTACATGAATTGAAGTGAGAAAAACAAATAGAATAAAAGAAAGAGAAGGAAAAAGGGAAGGAGGACAGAAGAGATGGGGAAGAGGGAGGATAGAGAGAGAAAATGAGGGAATGCGGAGAGAGATGAGATACAGATACTTCCTTATCTAACTAAGCTCAATAAACCACATGAACGGTGTTTAAGGGTTTGACTTTATAATCAATAAGCTGCAATTCTTTTCTTCCAGATAATCAACTATTTAATCATTTACAATTGTTTTATGATGCGATTCATTCCTCCTCAGATTAAGTGACTGTTTGCTAATACGGGGATATAGGTTCTGCTAAATACCACCAGTCTACATTAAATGTCTAACATGAACACTGTGCTAACTTTCTCTGCTGTTCCTTTCTCTTTTCCTACAGGAATACCTCTCTCAAGAACTGTACGCTGTACCTGCATCAGCATTAGTAATCAACCCGTTAATCCAAGGTCTTTAGAAAAACTTGAAATTATTCCTCCAAGTCAATTTTGTCCACATGTTGAGATCATGTAAGTCAAATCCCATCTGATTATCACTTCCCTGGTTGTAATTATATACTGTATTAAATATGTAATGATAATAACAAAAGATCAGTAAGGGTTTAT
This sequence comes from Papio anubis, assembly GCF_008728515.1. NCBI lineage: Eukaryota > Metazoa > Chordata > Mammalia > Primates > Cercopithecidae > Papio > Papio anubis. The sequence continues at coordinate 119,785,209 of NC_044978.1, read as the reverse complement.
GATGATTCTAAAACTAATGTACAGCAAACAAAAACATGCAGAGTGAAACTTAAATGTCGGACTTCAGAACTGTGTATGCCATCTGTTTTATTGACCCAACATTGTTTTAAATATTTTCATCCCTATTTATTTCTGCAGTGCTACAATGAAAAAGAAGGGTGAGAAGAGGTGTCTGAATCCAGAATCTAAGGCCATCAAAAATTTACTGAAAGCAGTTAGCAAGGAAAGGTAGGTTTGCTTTTGCTTGCAGAATTGCTCTTAGGAAATGGCAATCTTGGGAGTCAGAAATACTTGCATTGTGGTTTGCTTTGCAATCACTGGTTTAAAAGCATGTTACCACCATGCCCTCTCCTACCTCCATTTATTTAAATGCTGAGGCACCATCTTATGTGGTAAGTATTAGAAGTTACCCTGATTACCTGTCAACCTTAAAGTACAGCTATAACTATCTAAGCAAAACTGACACATTTTCCCCAAGTCTTTCATGGCTTTAAAAAAAAGCAGCCCCTGTAATCCATAATGAATGCATAGCAGCAGGAAAGCTCATCACATCCTTTACCTGAGGATCTTTGGGTTATCTATGAACTGAATATGTTCCAAGCAAAACCCAGTCTGAAGTCAGAGTCTGAATATCACACTTTTATGTCCCCTTTCTCTTCTTACAGGTCTAAAAGATCTCCCTAAAACCAGAGGGAAACAAAGTGCTGCCAAGGATGGACCACACAGAGGCTGCCTCTCCCATCACTTCCCTACATGGAGTATATGTCAAGCCCTAATTGTTCTTAGTTTGCAGTTCCACTAAAAGGTGACCAATCATGGTCACAAATCAGCTGCTACTACTCCTGTAGGAAGGTCAATGTTCATCATCCTAAGCTACTCAGTAATAACTCTACCCTGGCACTATAATGTAAGCTGTACTGCGGTGCTATGTTCTTAGTGGATGTGCCAAGTCCTAACCCTGCTTCCGGTATTTCCCTCACCTTTCCCATCTTCCAAGGGTACTAAGGAATCTTTCTGCTTTGGGGTTTATCAGAATTCTCAGAATCTCAAATAACTAAAAGGCAATCAAAATGATAATACAATCTGCTTTTTAAAGAATGCCCTTTACTTCATGGACTTCCACTGCCATCCTCCCAAGGGGCCCATATTCTTTCAGTGGCTACCTACATACAATTCCAAATACATACAGGAAGGTAGAAATATCTGAAAATGTATGTGTAAATATTCTTATTTAATGAAAGACTGTACAAAGTAGAAGTCTTAGATGTATATATTTCCTATATTGTTTTCAGTGTACATGGAATAACTTATATAATTATGTACTATGTGTCAACAAGTAACAGGAAAATTTTAAAAATACAGATAGATATATGCTCTGCATGTTATGTAAGATAAATGTGCTGAATGGTTTTCAAAATAAAAATGAGGTACTCTCCTGGAAATATTGAGAAAGACTATCTAAATGTTGAAAGACCAAAAGGTTAATAAAGTAATTATTAACTAAGATGAAGTGTCTTGTGTGTCACTTGGTTGGGATATTTATTTCATAAGAAATTTAGATTGGAGAATCCATGGCCTGGAGAAGGCGGCGGGATGGGCAGAAGACAAATGAGTTAGAGAATTACCACTCTCTCTCCTTCCAACTGTAATCTTCTGAAAGGCTCATCATATAAGATCCTACAGAACTAATGTAGCATAACAGAGCTTGGCCTAATCTCCAAATCCCTATAGTCAGATTTTTTTTTCTTTCAATCTCTTATTATTTTAGACACAGGGTCTTCCTCTGAGTGCAGTGGTGCAATCATAGCTCAGCGCAGCCTCAAACTCCTGGGCTCAAGTAATCCTCTGACCTCAGCCTCCAGAGAAGCTGGAATTACAAGTGCAAGCCACCACATCCAGCCCAATAGCCAAATTTCTCTAAGACGTCTCCACTTGAATATCCCATAGGAACTTTAAACTCTGAATTAATTTTCCTCTCCCAGAGATGTTTCTCCTCCTCTATTCTATGTCCTAGTTTAACTGTACCATCATCCAATCAGTTTCCCAAACTAGAAACCTAGGAGTAATTCTATACTACTTCTTCCTCCCCTCCCACATCCAATTACTTACTAAGAAGATCTTCACAATACATTTAGTTGACAAATTATTAGCATCTAGAATATGCAAAGAATCTCCATAGATCAAAAAGGAAAAGACAAGGCTGGGTGCGGTGGTTCATGCCTGTAATCTCAGCACTTTGGGAGCCCAAGGCAGGAGGATTGCTTGAGCTCAGGAGTTTCAGACCAGCCTGGCAACACAGTGAGACCCGGTCTCTACCAAATTTTTCTTTTAAGCTACTCAGGAGACTGAGGCAGGAGGATCACCTGAGCCCAGGGGTCTGGGGTTACAGTGAGCTATGACTGCACCACTGCACTCCATCTTGGGCAACCGAGTGAGACCTCATCTCTAAAAGAAAAAAAAAAGAAAAGAAAAGAAACAGAAGTGAGTAAGAATTTAGAATTTCACAAAAGCATAAGCCCCTAACATGCAAAGATGTTCAACCTCATTTGTAATCAAGGAAATGTACATTCAAATCATTATGAAATAACATTTCACACCACTAAACTGGCAAAACTTTTAAAGTTAGATAATAGCAACCATTACCAAGGATGCAAGGCAATGAGGAATGCGCTTCCACTGCTGATGAAAGAAAAAATAGCTATGACTACTCTGCAAAACAGTTTGGCATTATCTCATAAAGCTAAACACTGGCATACCCCATGCTCCAGCAATTCTACTCCTCTGTATATACCACAGATACTCTTGCAGGAATTTTTTTTTTTTTTTTTTTTTTTTTGAGACGGGGTCTTGCTCTATCACCCAGGCTGGAGTGCAGTGGCACGATCTCAACTCACTGCAACCTCTGCCTCCTGGGTTCAAGTGGTTCTCCTGCCTCAGCCTCCTGAGTAGCTGGGACTACAGGCACACGCCACTATACTCAGCTAATTTTTGTATTTTTAGTAGAGACAGGATTTCACCGTGTTGTCCAGGATAGTCTCCATCTCCTGACCTCGTAATCCACCCGCCTCAGCCTCCCAAAGTGCTAGGACTACAGGCGTAAGCCACCGTGCCTGGCCAAGAATTGCTTTTTTATCAGATTGAATTTTTTTTATTTAATGAGCTTCAATGTACAGTACACTGATCATCTTCCCAGAAACAATAAAATCTGTTGTAGTATAATTTTAACATAGTTCATTCAATTGCAAGTACATAGTTTAATTTTTAATAACGACTGTATTTAAAAACTAACTCACATAATTCATGAAAATCTAACCATTAGCTCTCCCTAGCCAATATGAGCCATCAGCAGAATAGCACTGCTTTTATTCCCTGTAAATATTCTACTTTTCTTTTTTACTCCTTTCCTGAGTATTCCAAAAACACACTTAGTTCTAATCTTTTTTATATTTTTCATCTTTTGGTGGGGCCATTTTTTTTTTCCCATGACTTCATTGGATTACTTCCTTTCTGGAATATGTTCTTTTTTTTTTCTTTTTCCTTGAGATGGGCTCTCACTCTGTCACCCAGGCTGGAGTGCAAATGGCATGATCTCGGCTCACTGCAACCTCCACCTCCCAGGCTCAAGCAATCCTCTCACCTCAGCCTCCCAAGTAGCTAGGACCACAGGCATGTGCCACCACACCTGCTAAATTTTTGGGGGCATTTTTGGTAGATAATACAAATATGAGGCTTCACCAGGTTGACCAGGCTCGTCTCGAACTTCCGAGCTCAGGCGATCTACCCACCTCGGCCTCCCAAAATGCTGGGGTTATAGGCATGAGCCACCATGCTCGGCTCTGGCATATGTTCTCCATTTGCTTTGCTCAGATTCCCTTTTATGTGGCAATGTAAAACACAGTAAACTTGGCATTCCATTCATAGCACAGGGAGACTTTTCATGGCATGCTACTTTGTATTTAATACTTCTTGAAATTTTTCTTTCCAACTTTTATTTTAGGTTCAGGGAGTACACATGCAGGTTTGTTACATGGGTAAATTGTGTGTTGTGGGGGTATGGTGTATAGATTATTTCATCACCCAGGTAATAAGCATAGTACCAGATAGGTCGTTTTTGGATCTTCAGCTTCCTCCCAACCCCCACTGTCAAGTAGGTCCCAGTATCTATTGTTCCCTTCTTTGTGTCCATGGGTACTCAATGTTTAGTTCCCACTTATAAGTGAGAACATGCAGTATTTGGTTTTCTGTTCATGTGTTAATTCGTTTAGAGTGATGGCCTCCAGCTTCATCTGTATTGCTGCAAAGGACATGATTTTGTTCTTTTTTAGTATTCCATAGTGTGTATGTACCACATTTTCTTTATGAAGTCCACCGTTGATGGGCATCTAGGTTGGTTCCATGCCTTTGCTATTGTGAATAGGGCTGTGATGACATACGTGTGCACGTGTCTTTATGGTAGAATGATTTACATTTCTTTCGGCATATACCCAGTTATGGGATTGCTGGGTTGAATGGTAGTTCTATTTGAAGTTCTTTGAGAAATCTCCAAGCTGCTTCTCAAAGTGGCTGAACTAATCAGTACCTCTTTCAGTGATATGAAGTTAAAACCAGGTAGGAAAGATGGTCTTGAATTGCCAATGCCACCCCTCTCCCTTCCCCTGGCAGTGGCCATGTGGCACAGAAAGATAGTCTGTGTGCTTGGGGGAACCCAGTGCTGCTCTGTCAGAGTGGAAAGCAAAATTGGGCTGAACTCAGTTGATGCCCATGGAGGGAGCGTTTAGACCAGCCCTAGGCAAAGGGGAATCACTCATCCTAGTGGTTAGAAGTTGAGTTTTGGCAAGTCTTGCCTCCGCTGGCTACAGTGCTCTGGGGTCCTAAATAAATCTGAAAGGCAGTCTAGGCCACAAGGATTGCAACTCCTAGGCAGTCCTAATGCTGTGCTGAAGAGCCAGTGGACTTCAGGGGTGCACAACCTAGTTGGGGGAACATGACCTAGTGAGACACCAACCAGGGCAGCACAGAGAGTGCTTGCACCACCCTTCCCAATCCCAGGCAACACAGCTCACAGCAATAAAAGTGACTCCTTCCTTCTGCTTGAGGAGAGGGAAGTGTAAAGAGGACTTTGTCTTTCAACTTGGATACCAGTTCAGCCACAGTAGGACAGGGTGCTGGGCAGAGTCATGAGGTCCCTAATAAAGGCCCTAGATCCTGGATGACATTTCTAGACATGCCCTGGGCCAGAAGGGAGACTGCTGCCTTGAAGGGAAGGACCCAGTGCTGGTAGGATTCATCACCTGCTGACTGAAGAGCCCTTGGGCCCTGAATAACCAGCAGCAATACCCAGGTAGTACACAGTGGGCCTTGGGTGAGACTCAGACAGGCTGGCTTTAGGTGAGGCCCAGCACATTCCCAACTGTGGTGGTTATAGTGAGAGATTCCTTCTGCTTGAGAAAAGTAGAAGGAAAAGTAAAGGGGACTTTTTCTTGAAGATAGGTACCAGCTCAGCCACAGTGGAGCAGAGCACCAAGTGGGCTCTTGGGTCCCCAATTCCAGCCTTGGCTTAGATGGCATTTCTGGACCTGCCCTGGACCAGAGGGCAGCTCACTGCCCTGAAAGGTGAGTCCCAGGCTGGGCAGCATTCACCATAAGCAGACTGAAGAGCCCTTGGGCCTTAAGTGAACATTGGTGGTAGGTAGCCTGGCAGTACGTCCAATGGGCCTGTGGTGACGGGCATGAATAAAAGGCTCCTCTGCCTCTGGAAAGGGGAGGGAGGAATGGGAAAGACTTTGTCTCATAGTTTCAGTGTCAGCTTAGCCACAACAGAATAGTAGATATCTAAGGTTTTTTGACTCCAGTCCCTGGCTCCCAGACAGCATCTCTGTGCCCATCTGGTGCCTGGGAAAACTTGCTGCTTGCAGGGAAGGATATAAGCCTGGCTGACTTTTCCACATGCTGATGGTAGAGCTGCAGGGCCTTGAGCAAACACAGATGGTAGCCAGGCAGTGGTTATAGTAACATGCCTTGGGTGAGACCCAGTGCTGTGCTGGCTTCAGGTCTGACCCAGCACAATGCCAGTGGTGGTAGCCACAGGGGTGCTTAGTGTCACCCCAACCCCAGCCCCAAGCAGCTCAGCACAGACAGAGAGACTTCATTTGTTTAGAAGAAACTAAGGGAAGAGAACAAGAGTCGGCCTGGTAATCCAGAGAATTCTTCCAAATCTTATCTAAGACCACCAAGGAGGTATCTCTTTGAGTCTGCAAGAACTACAGTATTACTGGGCTTTGGATATTCCTAATGCAAATATGGCTTAGACAGCAACGCTCAAGTATCTTCAAATATCTGGAAATACATCTGGCAGCAAACTTTTCAATGGAACCTTACAGGCCAGGATAGAATGGCATAACATATTTAAAGTGCTGAAGAAAAAGCATTTAACCTAGAATAATATATCCAGTGAAAATATCCTTTAGACATGAAGGAGAAATAAAGACTTTCCAAACTCATTCTGTAAGGCCAGTATTAACCCTGATACCAAAATCAAAGACACATCAAAAAAGAAAACAACAGGCCAATATCTCTCATGAATATTGATGCAAAAATCCTCAATAAAATACTAACAAACCTAGGCCAGGCTTGTGCCTATAGTCCCAGCACTCTAGGAGGCCAAGGCCAGAGGCTCGCCTGAGCCCAGGAGTTCAAGACTAGACTGACCAACATGGCAAAAACCCATCTCTACAAAAAAATACAAAAATTAGCTGGGCATGGTGGCGCATGCCTATGGTCCCAGCTACTTGAGAGGCTGAGGTCGGAGGATTGTTTGAGCCAGGCTGAGGCTGTAGTGAGCCATAATCATGCCATTGCACTCAAGTCTAGGCAACAGAGTAAGGCCCTGTCTCAACAAACCAAAGCAAATCAAACCTTATATACATATAAGCTCACTAGGCCAGAGCTTAATACATTTACATTTAAAATAATTACTGATAAGGAAGGTTTTACTTTGACTTTCAGCTACTGAATTTTTTAAGAGTCTTACTTTTCTGTTCCTCAATTTCTCCATTACTGCCTTTTTTGGTATGTAGCTGAATTTTTAGAGTGTACTGTTTTGAGTCCCTTCTTTCCTTTTCTGTATATTTTTAGTTATTCTCTTACCGGTTACTTTGGGGATTACATCCTAAACTTGTAACATCCTAGTTTGAATACCACCTTAGTTTCAACAGTAAACAAACACACTCTGCTCCTATACATCGGCATCCTTCCCCTTTGACAATTATTATTGTCACAGATTACAGCACTGTGTGCCCATTAATACATATTTATAATTATTGTTTTATGCATTTTTTAATTCACATAGGAAAAATAAGGAGCTACAAACCAAAAGTGCAATAATACTGGTTTTCATATTACCTACATAGTTACCTTTACCAGTATTATTCCTTCATATGGCTTTGAGTTAGTATCCTTTCATTTCAGCCTGCAGGACTGCCTTCAATATGTTGTGGAGAGCAAGTCTACTAGTAAAAAACTCCCCCTACCTTCTGTCTATTTATGTCTTCATTTCTTTTTCATTCTTGAAGGGTGGTTTTGCCAGATATAGAATCTTCATTGACAGATTATTTTTTCTTTCAGCACTTTAAACATGTTGTTTCACTGCCCTCTTGCCTCCTTGGTTTCTGATAAGAAATCAGCTGTTAATGTTGTCTAGGATCCCTTGGATGTATATGATGAATCACTTCACCTGCTGCTTTCAAGATTCTTTGTCTCTTAAGGTTTGACAGCTTGACTATTACGTGTCTCAGTGTGGATCTTTTTGAGTTTAACTTGCTTGGAGTTCACTGAGCTTCTTGGATTCATGTATATTCATATGTTTCATTGGATTTTGGAAGTTTTCAGTAATTATTTCTGTGAATAGTCTTCTGTCCCTTTCTCTCTCTTCTCCTTCTGAAACTCGTATTATGCATGTATTAGTCCACTTGATGGTTTCTCATAGGTCTCTTCGGCTCTGTTCACTTTTCTTCATTATTTTTTCTTTCTACTTCTCAGCCTTGAAAATTTCAATTACCCTATCTTCAGATTTGCAGATTCTTTTTTCTGCTGGCTCAGAACTGCTGCTGAATCCATCAATTAAATTTTTTCACTTCAGTTTTGCACTTTTCCGCTCCATCATTTCTATTTGGTTCCTTTTTTATAATTTCTATCCCTTTATTGTTATTCTCATTTTGTCTGGTTTCCTTTTGTTTTTTGTACATGATTTCCTTTAGCTCTTTGAGTATATTTAAGACCGCTGATTTAATATCTTGGTCTAGTAAGTCCAAAGACTGTGCTTCCTCAGGGACCTCACCTTAACTTAACTACCTCTGTAAAAACCCTATCTCTAAATACAGTCAACTTCTGAGGTACTGGCAGTTAGGTTTTCAACATAAGCATTTGGTGGGGGAGCACAATTCAGCCCCTAACTTGCATTTTCTTTTTTTTTTAAATTATGAAAGAAATTAACAAAATGGAAAAAGCAAATATTTTCACTAAAAATGCATTGGAGCTTCCTAATCAAAATATGTAAAGAACTGACAGATATTTACAAGGTCAATACTCCAACTCTACTTGACGAGTGGTCTTGAAAAGGTAGGAAATGAAGACATTAAACCAATACAAAGTAAAATATCAATTTGTAAAGAAAAGGGAATTAACATTAGTCTCTAGTGCCAATCTTCACATGCTAAATGAACAAAAGTAAATAAAATGACAAGAGGATTGTGAAACAGATACATCTACATACTGATAGCCCAATCTTTCTGGCAAGCAATCTGTCAAAATGTTACAGAAGATACAGAAACGTTTTTAACCCTTGTCCCTATAGTTCCAAAGATGGGAAATATCCCCAGAGAGTAAAATCTTTTTTAAAACAGGAAGAGCACTGTTGTATTACTGAGACATTATTGGAAACAACTCAAAGACACAGCACTGAGAATGAAGAGGCTAGAAATATGAGAACATTTTACAAATATATAAACTATGTAGACACAAGGAAATGTTCAAGTAAAACAAGATTAAAGACTGGGGTCAAGGGGCAGATGTATATACAGGGGTTTGTGTGTGTGTATAAATCTCATGTCATTCCCTTAGTCAAAATTCTGCAGTGTCGCCTCCCCACATAGAGATTCACAAGGCACTTCATCATGTTGTTCCTGTCACATTTCTAGACCAATTTCTCACCACTCCATTATTCATTCTACCCTCCACCCTTGCTAAAGTACTTGCAGCTTCTCAAATTTGGCATACCTTCTCCCGCCTCTTGCTTAGAATATTCCCCCACCTTCTTCTTGTAACAAATTCCAGCCAATTCTCCCTTTCAGACCTAACTCAGACAGCTGTGTCTGACCTAACTGTGTCTCCCTTTCAGACCTAACCCATCAGCCAGGGTTGTGCACTTCTCTGTACCTCCAATTATTCTGTACAATCCTTTATCATACCACTTCTTCTATAATAAGTGTTAATGTACATGCTGTTTTCCCCCATTGAACTGTGAGCTCCTTGAGGAAATCATTGTTCATATATGTGTCCTCAGAGTCTAGAACCATAAGAATAAAAGTTTGGTGAATGAAGTGAATGATAAACAGTAAATGAAGATTTTTAAGAATGTGGATTTTTTTCTTGTAAAATTACTTACATAGGCAATTTTAAAGTGCCATTTTAAATAAATATGGATATTTTAAGTATAAACATATTTTCTTTTCAGGATAATTTTTCTTCAGGTTAGTCAGCAGCTTCTTAATGGCTGTTGTTACATATCATCAGACTACAAGCTGACTTGCCTAAAGTCACCAAGCAAAAATGTTATCGTCAACATTTTGGGAAACTTGTCCTTTACATGATGGCCTTAACATGCTCTCTCAAAATTGTTTATTCACAAACCTAACCCAGTCCTTCAGTTTTACATGAGAAATATAAACCAAGAAGTCAGATAATAAGATTAGCAAAGAAAGAACTTTATCCTTTCTCTTAGTGATTTAGAGGCAGACAGGATGTAAAACTTTCCACAGCTAGGATTTGCCTGCATGTAACCTACCATGTTGTATTTAGGAAGGAAGAAATGACTCCCTGCGTGAGGAGAGGAGAGGGAAAAAAAAAAGTAAAATGTTCTCTTGGGGCAGAAGACTTTCAAGAAATAAATCCCTTCCTAGTCAGTTTAGTACTAACAGCTGCCGAGAGGAGGGGAAGTCCACACTGAGGGAAACTCAAACAGGCCTGGAGGTTTCTTTATGAGAGAAACTTCTCCTCTCACAAGTAAAAAAGGAAGGCTCTTATCGTCCCCGCGACAGCCAGTCACCCTGGATAATTAAACAGAACACCTCGATTCCACAACCAAAAAGATTCAAGGGAGAGGCTGGGCTACACCCGTGAAAACTAAGAATTCCACTTGGTAAAGTTCTTTGGGGTCACATCAGCATTTGGATCCCCTACGGACACAGAACTGGAATTTTTCAAGGCACAGGAAGTTAAAATTCTTGTCCAAAAAGGAATTGGTAACTGCTGATTTCAACTCTAGATCATCCTTGGCTCCATTCCCAGGGCTGTGAGAAAGGCCTGCAACATCCTCTCGCCAGGTTTCTGTTTCTCCTAAAAGCCTTGTCTAGCCATAAATGCAATGATCAATGGGATTTTCTCCTTCCTGCTGCCTGCTTCCTGAGAGAAGGTGGCTGCTCTCAGACGTTGCATGACAAGTTCCTAAACGAAGCCCAGGAAACTAGTGTCTGGACAGGCCTGAGCTGAGAGCAGCGGCCCCAGCCTGCTCGGAGGGGCCCTACCCTACCATGGCAGAACAGTTTCAACATGAAGCAGGGTCAGGCGAGAGAAGCCTTCCCATTCCGCTTGCTACCTCAGAAAATTAGCCGCTTTTTGGGTAATAAATAAGATCTGGCCTCAGTGACTCCTAACTGACCCCCACACCTCCTTTCTCTTATCCGAAGGGCCTTTGTCCCAGTCACTGAAGCCCACGGCCCAGGGTTACCCCGAAGCCCAGTGCCCTGGCCCTTCTGGGGCCGCCCTTACCTGCTGGCCTCACCCAAGCCTCGTGTGAAACCTGCAAAACAGGCCTCTCTGCTCATGGCCACCGCCCCTGAGAACTTTCCCACCCACCCCCAAAAGCACCGCAATCTCGGCTGGGGAGGCTGCGGGCCGCTCAGGGGACAGAGAGGAGCGATCCCGAAGGCACAACCACTACCTTTTGCCCCCAAAGTGCTTCTCTTCGCCTCCGGCTGGATCAGCACTGGCAGCAAAGGTACCCAGTGGCACCACGAGCAGCACCAGCGAGCGTTGAGAGCTCCGGATACAACCTCCTCACGAAAGAAGGTTCTGGAAGACCGGTTGGCTGGGCATGCGCAGTACATGCACCTCGGGCCCGGCTGTCACTGCGTGTGAGGCCCCTAGAGCCAGGCAGCCCTTTGCAGACCCTGTCCAACTTCCAGACCTGCTGTGCCAGCTCCCAGCTCCTTCCCTCCTGTGTGTGCGCTTACTGGGTGCCAGGCACCGTGTTCAGCACCATGCTCAGACGGGGACCCTCGCAGGCCTTCCTTGCCTATTGGCGGAAGGAAATGTTAACCATAGGGTCGCAAGGAAACGTAGCGTTGCCGCGGACACAGGCTCAGCGAGGTCTCTGTAAGTGTGCCGTGAGAGCTCCTCTGGGGTTCAGGGAAGTCTTCCCAGGGAAATGATGCTGGCCTGGGTAACTATGGTAAATAACTGCTATACAGGAGGGCAGGAATGAGGAGCATGCACAGTCTCTCCAGGCAGAAGAATGGCATGAGCAAAAACAGTGCCATGGGAAGGAGCATTGTCCCCTTTGAAAACTGAGAGAAGGGCCGGATGCAGTGGCTCACGCCTGCAATCGCAGCACTTTGGGAAGCCTACGCCGGCAGATCACCTGAGGTCAGGAGTTCGAGACCAGCCTAGGCAACATGGTGAAACCCCATCTCTACGAAAAATACAGAAATTAGCCCGGCATGGTGGCAGGTGCCTGTAATCCCAGTTACCTGGGAGGCTGAGGCAGGAAAATCGCTTGAACCTGGGAGATGAAGATTGCAGTGAGCTGAGACTGCACCATTACACTCCAGCCTGGGTAAAAAGAGCAAAACTCCGTCTCAGAGAGAAGAGAAAAGAGAAGAAAATAAAAGAAGAGGGGAGGGGACAGGAGGGGAAGGAGAAGGAGAAAAGAAAAGAAAACTGAGAGAAGACAAAATGATGGGAGCAGAGAGCTGTGCAAGAAGAGGCTGGAAAGGAGGGTAGCACCGACAGTGCTGGGTCTTAGTTTTTATCCTAAGAAATTTCCTTCCTCCTTTCTTTGCTGGAAAGAACAGCCACAAGTCCTGTGATGCTTTGCAGTCGACAATCTGTCCTTGGCATTATTAATCTTAACACCCCATGAGGTCTAATAATTTTCTTAAATGAGGGAGATGAGGCTCACAAAAATTAAGTATTTTGCACACAGTCATTAAGTAGTAAAGCAGGAACTTGAACCTATCTCCACTCTATGCATTGCCACAGTCAGTACCAAAATTAAGCATGAGCAAATGGATAAGCTGTATCAATGGTCACCACATGTTTTCTTCAAAAAGAATTCTGTAATTCCATTTAAGTATTAATAATCTGTATAGAAGCCAGTCAAAAAATGTGCACCATGTGACATAAAATGCTAGTATCCATTTTCCTCCAATTCTACAGCTTGCATTGTCAATGAGAGGAGGGGTAAATTGCTCCCAAGGGGGACAAAAATCGGTTCTTGGAGAGCTAAAAAATCTTAGATATTACAATGACTAGTGGCCTACCAAAGTTCAACCCTACCCAACAAAATCTTATTTCTTAGCATTTGATTTCTCTCCTTAGGAAGAAATTAAATTTAGTTTTCATTTAGCTGAGTCCATAATGAAAAAAGTTAAGAAACATTGTTTTACAATAATGAAATCTCCAGTCTTTAGCTAGTCAACGAAAATAAAGATCACATTTCTTAACTTCCCCTACAGCTAGGTGTAGCCATGTGATTAAGGCCTGCCCCCTTAGGAGGTGATAGAAAATGATGAGTACAACTTCTAGGATGTCTACAAAGGAGGGACATGCCCTTTTTCTGCCTTCTCACCATCCTATACTTGGAAATTGGACATGGTGGCAAGCCACCTTTGGCCATGTGCGTGAGGGCAGCAATCCAGAGATGGTGACAACACAAGAAAGGAGGAGCCTGGAAGACCTCATGGGAAAGAGCCACCATCCAAGTGCTAATCCACCTATGTCTTTCAGGGAGAAATAAGCTTCTGTCTTAACCACTGTTTTCTGTTGTTGTTGTTTATTTTTTTATTTTTCCATAAGTTATTGGGGGTACAGGTGGTATTTGGTTACATGAATAAGTTCTTTAGTGGTAATTTGTGAGATTTTGGTGCACCCATCACCCAAGCAGTATACACTGCACCCTATTTGTAGTCTTTTATCCCTCACCCCTCTTTCACTCTTCTCCACAAATCCCCAAACTCCATTGTATCATTCTTACGCTTTTGTGTCCTCATAGCTTAGCTCCCACATATCAATGAGAGCGTATGATGTTTGGTTTTCCATTCCTGAGTTACTTCACTTAGAATAATAGTCTCCAGTCTCATCCAGGTCACTGCAAATGCCATTAATTCATTTCTTTTTATGGCTGAGTAGTAGTCTATTGTGTATATATATACCACAGTTTCTTTATTCACTCATTGATTGTTGGGCATTTGGATTGGTTCCATGATTTGGCGGTTGTGAATTGTGCTGCTATAAACCTGCATGTGCAAGTACATTTTTCAAATAATGACTTCTTTTCTTCTGGGTAGATACCCAGTAGTGGGATTGCTGGATCAAATGGTAGTTCTACTTTTAGTTCTTTAAGGAGTCTCCACACTGTTTTCCATAGAGGCTATGCTAGTTTACATTCCCACTAGCAGTGTAGAAGTGTTCCCTGATCACCACATCCACACCAACATCTGCTGTTTTTTGACTTTTTGATTATGGCCATTCTTGCAGGAGTAAAGTGGTGACATATTGTGGTTTTGATTTGCATTTCCCTGATCATTAGTGATGAGCATTTTTTCATATGTTTGTTGGCCATTCGTGTATCTTCTTTTGAGAATTGTATTTTGATGTCCTTAGCCCACTTTTTAATGGGGTTGTTTGTTTTTTTCTTACTGATTTGTTTGAGTTCATTGTAGATTCTAAATATTAGTCCTTTATCAGGTATATAGATTGTGAATATTTTCTCCCACTCTGTGGGTTGTCTGTTTACTCTGCTAACTGTTCCTTTTGCTGTGCAAAAGCTCTTTAGTTTAATTAGGTCCTAGCTATTTATCTTCGTTTTCATTGCATTTCTTAGCCACTGTCAATTTGGGTCTCTTACATGCAACTGACCCCTTATGCTAACCAATCTAATAATTTAAAAAATAATAAACAGTAGCAGGAATGACACAAAATGAGCTTACCACTAGTAGAAAATGATCTGGTCCCAGAGGCAATTCAGGTGCTTTAAGTTGTTAGGTGGGCAATATAAGAAAATATCAATGTAGCCATCTATTATGCAGAAGAACATGCCATAAATAGTAAGGGAATTTGAAAAGTATATTACTTATCTGGACTTTAATATTTCCCATCTGGAAACCACATCTCCAACCCTTGTTGTATAACATTAGCATATTCATTATATAACCTATTCTTCACACAGGTGAGCAGCTGTGAATATGCTAAAGGCTATCAGTGTTGCTAGTTTCACATCCCTTACTATAAACCACCCATTTATGTGAAATGGAAATAAAAACATGCAGAAATTCCCTTGGATCTGAGACTAGGGTTTCCCCCAGCACAATCAAGTTTGTGGTTAATTTAGTTAGCTCAGCTAAAGATGCTAGCCAATCAGAGTTTAGGAGAGAAATGAATTTCCTAAATAAATATGATTCCCAAAATGTGTTCTCTAAAGAATTCTCAGGCTCAAAATCCAACACAGGAGTGACTTGGAACTCCATTCTATCACTATGAAGAAAAGTGGTGTTCTTTTCCTCTTGGGCATCATCTTCCTGGTTCTGATTGGAGTGCAAGGTAAGGGGTTCTGAGTTAGGTTGCAAAGTAAGAGAAGTGATTCACTGTAAAAGAATCTTAATTAGCCAGATAAAGGTGAATGTTTTGCCTGCATTGAAGAGTAATATTTGGTCACCCATAAAAGCTTCTCAGTGACATGATCAGTTATCCAAAGTTCATAACTTAGATCTGCCAAGTCAAACACAAGTCTTTGTAGTCTAGGTGTATGAATTCCTAGTAAGTGTTCAATAAATGTTCATTGAACTGGGCAATAGTGAGATGAAACTCTATCTCCTAAATTATTTTCTTCTCCCTGATACTGTTTTTTGATAAGTAAATCTGTGGCTAACCAATTAAGGATCCAACCAATAATCAGAGAGGTTGTCCCTAATCTATTTACTAACTATCTTTGTTACCTTAAACAAATTACTTAATCTTTCTAGACCTCAGTTTCCTCATCATCTGTAAAATAGAACTTTGTAGTTATACCTTTTCTGACTGCTACACAATGTACGGCATGTAATACAATAGGTACCAAGTAAATATATGAATTTAAGAATTAAGATAATGTATTTTAAGGGGTTTCCAAAAATTTTAAACACTATTGAAAAGCAAGGCAGTGGGGAGGAGAGAGGATGAGGATGGAAGTGGTGATTGGTTACAAAGGAGTGCTTTCTATTCAACACCAACACCAGTTCCATTCCCTAAGATCAGATAATAAATAATAAATGGTTTAGGAGTTGCTTAAGAAACTGTGATCAGCATAGCATACATGAATTAGTTATCTGTTTGTCTTGTGGTAGGCATTTATTAAATATTGTGAAAGTCTCTTTTTCTCCCAAGGACATAACGGTGTGGTAGTTAAGAGCAATGCCTTTGGACTCAGAGAGATCTGGGCTAAAACCCTGCCCCTGCTCCCTAAAAGCTGTATGACTTTGTTCTTAATCTTTCTGAACCTTAGTTTCCTTATGTATAAAATAGAGATGATACCTCCTTCAAAGGTTTGTGGTGATGATTTTTAGGCACTCAGTAAATGATAGCAATAATCATGACTCAGTCAAATGTATCATTTTGAGAGATCACCTAAACTGAAACACTGACCTATACTGATGTGTTCTCTTTTTCTTTCCCTCAGGAACCCCAGTAATGAGGAAGGGTCGCTGTTCCTGTATCAACACCAACCAAGGGACTATCCACCTACAATCCTTGAAAGACCTTAAACAATTTGCTCCAAACCTTTCCTGCGAGAAAACTGAAATCATGTAAGTAACAACCCAGCTAACATGCATGCACCATATTGGCAAGAACATTAAATTTAGCATGAGTTTTACCCTTGGAGTGCTTGCCCATAGAAACACTTAAAAATCAGATGGTTAGCCCCTCCATAAACTTGGGCAGCTCCTTTCTTTTCTTCTCCTTAAAAATACAAGGAATTTCTGGTAGATTAGGCCCCAAGAATGACATATTACCAAAGTAACACGTGTTTATTGCACAAAATGTTTAATGCAGATAACACAATAGAAGAAAATAAAAATCACTCATAATTCTACCCTTGAGTGACAAATACTGTTAACCCCTTAGTATACAGTTTTCTAAATCTCCCTTACTTGCTTCATGTGTACATAACATAGATATGTATTTACATACACAATACATAAACACAAAAATTAAATCATACACTATACACTGTTTTGTAATCCACTTTTTCATTAACACTATATTGTGAACATTTTCTCATGTCAGTAAATCTTTAATAATGTCATTTTTACCTAATGTCATTTTTAATGGCCAAACTGTATTTCATCATATGGATAAACCATAATTTATATGACCAGGATTGTTGTTGGAAATATAGATTATTTCCAAATTATTACTGCTGAAATAAAACTTATTGTGGCAGTATTGTGTCTGTAATTCTTTCCTTTCTAGAGATTAGAATTGCTAGGTTAAAGGATGTGTGCATATTTTGTCTTTATAAATCATCCTTGACTACTCTTATTCTCAGACTATACAGAAAAATTAAAGAAATATTTAAATTATTTCCAGTCTACTGTAAGTAATGTTTAAAATTCAACCAGGGCCGGGCGCAGTGGCTCACACCTGTAATCCCAGCACTTTGGGAGGCTGAGGCAGGCAGATCACAAGGTCAAGAGATCGAGACCATCCTGGCCAACGTGGTAAAACCCCGTCTCTACTAAAAATACAAACATTAGCTGGGCGTGGTGGTATGCGCCTGTAGTCCCAGCTATTTGGGAGGCTAAGGCAGGAGAATCACTTGAATCCAGGAGGTGGAGGTTGAAATAAGCCAAGATGGCACCACTGTTCTCCAGCCTGGTGACAGAGCGAGACTCAGTCTCAAAAAAAATTCAACCAGTGACTCTTCTTGTCCTAGGAAATAATTTTAAGCAGTTTCATTAGAAAACTCAGCAAAATTCATACTGATTTTCATTATTTCTGAGAAAAAGCATTTAAATTATTAATGAGAAAAAAACTATCTCATTGCTATTTATTTGGCAGTGCTACGCTGAAGAATGGAGATCAAACATGTCTAAACCCAGATTCAGCAGATGTGAAGGAATTGATTAAAAAGTGGGAAAAACAGGTTGGTGAAAAGGAGGATCAAAGATTTCTTTCTTTTAGAAATTAACTTTAGAAGACAAGGAATCTGCTTTTTCATTAACACTATAAGAATACATAACTTTTAAGAATACATGTTTCATTCATATTATGGTGCTTCTATTTTGTTCCTAGGACAAAATTAGGTTCCTACATATAGTATCTCCTCTCTGTCTTCCACGGGAGGAATGTGTGTTCCTTGGGGGTACAGAGCTTGTCCTTATTTAATACAATAAGTATGTAAAGAATTTAATGGTAGACACAGAGGATACAAAGATAATAAGGTATAATCCCTTCCTGTTGTAGCACATATGCTAATAATTATGATACAATGTGAGAAGTATAAAAGTATGCACAAGAATCTTGAAGACATAAAGGAGGGAATACTTAACTTTGCTGGGGGAATGGGGCAGGAGAAAGTGTTAAGGAAGATTTCTCATGTCAGGTGATACTTGATTTGGGTGTTGAAGGATAAGTAATTTGCCAGGAAGGTGAGGAGAGCGTGAACAGAAGAGTAGAATCATGAGAGAACTTGCTGTGTTCAGGGAGCCTCCATTAATGTGGCTGGAGTTTGTGTGAAGAGAATGAAGGGACTGAGGCAGAAAAGTAGATCAGGATAAAGCAGGAGGAATCCTGCATGGCACACTAAGGAGTTGGATTTGAAGAGAGCCACAGAATATGTGGGTGGGAGATTGGGTTCTGGAGTCTCACAGACTGGTGGTTCTGCCACATACTAGCTGTCCAGTTTTGGGAAAGTCACCCTCTCCAAGCCTCAGCCTCCTCCTATGTAAAACGTGGAAATAGTGCCAACTTCAGAGGGTTGTAGCTGGGGCAGGAGAGTGGTAAGCACAGTTGCCAGGAGAATGTAATAAGTCAGAAGAATAGACAAAAGACAGCCAGTTAGAAGGCTGTTGCCTCCTCCTCAAAGTGAGCAAAGTAGAGAGAATGTAAAGGAGCCCCTCTGAGAGTGAAGCAACTTTAATGTGGTTTTGAGAGTAAAGAAAGACTATGATCAGGAGAGTCCAAATATAAGGAGGTTAAAATGGTAAGATTCAGAAACATTGCCCTTTTTTCCCTTCTCACAGGTCAGCCAAAAGAAAAAGCAAAAGAATGGGAAAAAACATCAAAAAAAGAAAGTTCTGAAAGTTAGAAAATCTCAACGTCCTCAACAAAAGAAGACTGCATAAGAGACCACTTCCCCAATAAGTATTCTGTGTTAAAAATGTTCTGTTTTAATTATACCAAGATCATTCCAAAGGAGGATGGTATATAATACAAAGGCTTGTTAATTTGACTAGAACATCTAAAACATTACTCTGAAATTGTAACTAAAGTTAGAAAGTTGATTTTAAGAATCTAAACGTTAAGAATTGTTAGAGGCTATGATTGTCTTTGTTCTTCTACTGCCCACCAATTGAATTTCATCATGCTTAAGGCCGTGATTTTAGTAATACCCATGTCTACACAGATGTTCACACAACCCCATCCCACACACAACAGCTGTCTGGAAGAGCAGCCCTAGGCTTCCACGCACTGCAGCCTCCAGAGAGTATCTGAGGCACATGTCAGCAAGTCCTAAGCCTGTGAGCACGCTGGTGAGCCAAGCAGTTTGAAATTGAGCTGGACCTCACCAAGCTGCTGTGGCCATCAACCTCTGTATTTGAATCAGCCTACAGACCTCACACACAATGTGTCTGAGAGATTCATGCTGATTGTTGTTTGGTATCACCACTGGAGATCACCAGTGTGTGGCTCTCATAGCCTCCTTTCTGGCTTTGGAAGCCGTGTGATTCTATCTTGCCCGCTCAGGCTGACCATTTTATTTCTTTTTGTTCCCCTTTGCTTCATTCAAGTCAGCTCTTCTCCATCCTACCACAATTCAGTGCCTGCCTCCTCTCCAGTGTACATGTCATATGCTCTGATTAATCTGAGTTGACTCCTTTCTCACCTTGTCCCCAACAGCCCACAGAAATGCTTTCTTCTCCCTATTCATCCTCACTCAATCCAGCTTAGTTCAAGTCCTGACTCTTAAATAAACCATTCTGGACACACAAGTTATCTTAAAACTCCTATTTCACTTGGTTCAGTACCACATGGGTGAACACTAAATGGTTAACCAATTCTTGTGTGTTCATCCTATCTCTCCAACCAGATTGTCAGCTCCTGGAGGGCAAGAGCCACAGTTTATTTCCCTGATTCTTCCACAGTGCCTAATAATACTGTGGAACTAGGTTTTAATAATTTTTTAATTGATGTTGTTATGGGCAGGAGGGCAGTCAGACCATTGTCTCAGAGAAGGTGTTGGTTCCTTCCTGGCTACTCCATGTTGGCTAGCCCCTGGTAACCTCTTACTTATTATCTTCAGGACACTCACTACAGGGACCAGGGATGATGCAACATCCTTGTCTTTTTATGACAGGATGTTTGCTCAGCTTCTCCAACAATAAGAAGCACGTGGTAAAACACTTGCAGATATTCTGAACTGTTTTTAAAAAATATACGGTTTACCGAAAATCATATAATCTTGCAATGAAAAGGACTTTATAGATCAGCCAGTGACCAACCTTTTCCCAACCATACAAAAATTCCCTTTCCCAAAGGAAAAGGGCTTTCCCAATAAGCCTCAACTTTCTACGATCTAACAAGATAGCCACCAAGATCCTTTTCAAAACTTATTTTAGGCAAATATGAGTTTTATTGTCCGTTTACTTGTTTCAGAGTTTGTATTGTGATTATCAATTACCACACTATCTCCCGTGAAGAAAGGGAACAGTGAAGTATCAAGCGCTAGAGGAAGCAGCCAAGTCGCTTAGTGGAGGCATGATTGGTGCTCAATTAGCCTCTGCAGGACATGGAAACCTCCTTCCAGAGGAGGTTCAGTGAATTCTGTAGGAGAGGTTGTCTGTGGCCAGAATTTAAACCTATACTCACTTTCTCAAATTGTATCACTGCTCACACTGCTGATGATTTAGAGTGCTGTCCAGTGGAGATCCCACCCGAATGTCTTATCTAATCATGAAACTCCCTAGTTCCTTCCATGTAACTTCCCCGAAAAATCTAAGTGTTTCATAAATTTGAGAGTCTGTGACCCACTTACCTTGCATCTCACAGGTACACAGTATATAACTAATAACCAAGGACCACATATTATCACTAACACACACATGTTACAGTCATTTATCTCATATATACATACACACATATACTCTCAAAGCAAATAATTTTTAACTTCAAAACAGTATTGACTTGTATACCTTGTAATTTGAAATATGTTCTTTGTTAAAATAGAATGGTATCAATAAATAGACCATTAATCAGAAAACAGATCTTGATTTTTTTTTTATCTTGAACATACCCTTCAACTATTGAATATTTAATAGTAAATCTCATGTCTTTATTATTTACTTTTCAGCTTTCTCTCAAATAAAGTGTAGCACTAATTGAGATAACACATGAAAGCTCTTTAAAGGGCTGATCGGGGACCGGAAAAAAAAAAAACCTATGGAAAATATGACAACACTGCCTTATAACAACATTGTTTTAAAAGAGTTATGTGGGGCTGGGCACAGTGGCCCACACCTATAATCCCAGCATTTTGGGAGGCTGAAGTGGGTGGATCACTTGAAGTCAGGAGCTCGAGACCAGCCTGGCCAATATGGTGAGACCCCATCTCTACTAAAATTACAAAAATTAGCTGGGCGTTGTGGCATGCGCCTGTAGTCCCAGTTACGTGGGAGGCTGAGGCAGGAGAATTGCTTGAACCCAGGAGGCGGAGGTTGCAGTGAGGTGAGATCATGCCACTGCACTCCAGCCTGGACGACAGAGTGAGACTCTGTCCAAAAAAAAAAAAAGGGGGGGGGGTTATGTAGAATTCAATCTATTTCCCAGTCCTCAAGAGTAACACTATTCCAATGAGGTGTATGCCCAGGAAGCCAACATGTGTTCTTTTCTATCCCTAAAATTGTATGTTTAAATATTATAAAGCCTCAAGTAGTTATGATGGAGAACTAAACACTGAACGAATTATTTAAGGGTCCTGGAAACTTGGACTGGAGGCATTACGCAGCATGGAGTCTCTAAGAAGGTTGAGAGTAGAACGAAGAGCATCAGCCTGTACACTTGACGTACACTTTAGAGGCCAAACAGGTGTGATATTCGTGCAGACAACAGCTGCTAATGGTCGACATGAATTCTCACAAGGGCCTTCACCTGAGAGGCAGCAGGACCCTGGAAGGAGCTGAGATCCTGGATTCTGAGATATCCTGGTTAGAATCAGGGGCCCACTACTTTTAACTGTGTGACCCTGGTTAAAGTATAATACTTAACCTCCCAGTGCATCAGTTTCCTCATTCCAGATTGTTGCGAGGAGCAGGTTCAGCTTAGGCCTTGGTGCAGAGAAAGTCCTCAACGTTTGTCTCAGACCCTCCCTAACCATTTACCTCTGCTGTATCTTCCTTGCAGCAGATGGATCCCACATCTCATATAGAGAGAAATGTTTCCAGCACTGAAAAAAACATGTTGGAGAAATGAGACTAAAAGCCTTCCTGACCAGTTCTCAATATCTGTATTTTATAATCCTAGTCCAGGCCATCATTGTCTGTTTCCTGGGCTACCTCAGTAGCCTCCTGTTTTCCCTGTTGGCTCTTCTCAACATTTCTCTTGCTTTCCAAACTTCCGTGACAACCAGAATAATCTTTTAAAAAAATAACTTACAGAATGCTGCCACCTTGCTTAAAATCCTGCAGCTTAGAATTAAGTCAAAACATACCATGAGCTGGCCTCACATGAGCTGGGCTCTGCCTGCTTCTCTGCTCATGCTCCCTCTACCCTACCCTCCTTTGTTGAGCCTCAGCATCACCTTTTTTCTGTATGTCTCTTGAGCACACCAAATTCACTGCCTTCTGGGGTTTTTGTTCCCTGTGGTTTTTTGTTCCCTGGATTGTACTATATCGACTTGGTTAGTCTTAGAACTACATTTCCCAGAATCTCCTTCCCTGTGTGGTTGTAGGTTATAGTTGGCCAAAGAAGAATTCATGTGAGATTTGGAAATCAAAAGTGAAGGAGTGACCCTTAATCTTGATTAGACACATTGACAGACACACTGGTAAGCCAGTGGATCCCAGCTTGTCCTTGCTCTTTTCCTCCACATTCAGCTTATGCTCAGGACTGCTGGCCTCATGATCAGTGATGGTCCCAGGCCTCCCACCCAGATATTTGGCAGTGGACCCACAGAGGTGGTAGTTACACAGAAGCAACAGCTCCCATAGACCCTAGCAGCCCCAATTTGGTGTTGAACAGGTTTAACTTCTTGGATTTTCTCACAGGCTCTATTTGTCCAACTGTCCCAGTGCTTCTGATGGACCAGTCACTGATTCTTCCTCTGATCCCCTGACTCTCCCTTCCAGATGTTCACTCCCTGAGATCCTCCCTCATCTGTGAGATCTGACTCCTATAGTAAATTTTTATCCTCATAATACTCATACTGGCTCTGCTTCCCTGAAGCATCTGGGCCTACACACACTTCTGTGCATGGCGGTTCTTGCCTCAACACTTCAGTTTCAATTTAAATGTCACTTCACAGAGTCCCCTTCTCTTATCACCCTTGGTAAAATAGCCACTCTTTCCCAGACTCTCTCTTTGGCAGTGGTAGTGGTTCCCATAGTGGGGTGTGTGTACCTGATGGAGTTGATGAAAATATTTAGAACTTAATTTTTGTCTAAAAAATAAGAAAGAACTGAAAATTGACTGTAAATCATTTGTCATGTGCTAATTTCCTGAGGAAAAGGTGAGACCTCCACAACTGAGGAGCTAGCATGTGCCCTCACTCAGTCATTCACCTTCTGCAGATTGAAACATCTGTTTCCATTTACATGCATGTAGTTAAGGAGATTTAAGGATTACAAGATAGAGTGCTAAGCCAACCTTCACAAAATGGGCAAGTGGCTCTAAAAGACTCCTGCTAAAAATATCCTGTAGAAGATCATATTAATCATGCTAATATAAAGTAACAAGAGAACAAAACATACATATATGGGATGGCTGTTCTAATTTAAACTAGAAGGGTACAAAATTTTAAAAATCTGGTGGCTATAGTCTGTTTCATTTTCTTTTATCATGATTAGATACAATGATCAAACTATCACAATCTGAAATTACCTTTTCAAAAAGTGTGTGTGCTTATTTCTTCCCTCCTACTCTACCACATGTACAAATTTAGGTTCCTTGACCATGGAAACTTTGTCTTCCCCGCTACTGCATGCCTAGAGCAGTGCCTGACACTTAGGAAGCTCCTAATATATATTTTTTAGTTGATTGACGTATGCTTCACCCTAAATTTTCATTTAGGCCTTTTCCAAATCAATTTCAACTACTCTTGTCAGGTTCATCTCATGCTCATTTCTGCCCTCAGCTTTGCTCATTCTTTTATTCACCCTGTCCTACTTTCCATCCCTCATCTGACTCCCACCCACACATGATTCAAGTCCCACTTTTCCCATGACCTCCATCCCAGAATGCTCCTGGCCACACTGATATCCACCTCCATGCCCTGTCATAAAATGACTTTAACTATTAAGGATTGCTCTATGATTAAAACCTTCAATTATTTTGCTATACTAGAAAGCAGTCTGTATCTGAACAAAGTTTATACATTTCAGCAATGGATAACAGACTTAGACATATTTAATCTGTGAACTATACTTATGAATTTAAATGCTAGTGGCCAGGTACCATGGCTCAAGCCTGTAATCCCAGCTAAGGTGGCTGGATCACTTGGGGTCAGGAGTTTGAGACCAGCCTGGCCAACATGGTGAAACCCTGTCTCTACTCAAAATACAAAAATTAGCTGGACGTGGTGGCACATGCCAGTAATCTCCACTACTCGAGAGACTGAGGCACAAGAATCGCTTGAACCCAGGAGGCGGAGGTTGCAGTGAGCTGAGATCGTGCCACTGCTCTCCAGTCTGGGCAACAGAGTGAGACTCTGTCTCAAAATAAAATAAATAAATAAATAAATAAATAAATAAATAAATAAATAAATGCTAGTGATCTCTAGGTCGGTTAACTGGGAGAAAGCTATTTGTAGTTTATTTATCCTTACTGAGAAACTGGAAAGTTGCTTTCTTATTGGAAAGGAAGATAAAGAGAGACTACAATCACAGATATTTTAGGTACTAACTCGTTTTTGGCCTGTATAGAGAGAAAATGAAATTAAATGAGAAAGAAAAACAGGCAACACTTCTTAATAGGGAGTGGAATTAGCTCCCAAGTCATCACAAGCCAAGAAGTCACCTGAGGCATTTTGATATCCACATTGGTTTAAAGTCCTCAGGAGGGAACTTTAAACTTTTGACCCTACATTTTAAGGAGATGAATAAATCACAAAGGAACAGTCTAATCTAAGTCCATTAATAAGATTATGAACTGGGGCAAACCGACAAAAGATAGGAGGGAAAGGTGTCAAGTTATATATATCTAGTTGCTTTCTTTAAAAGTCTGCTATACAGATTAAAAAAAAAAACTCTTCCTTTAGATATAATATACTGTTTCAAGTCAACTGTTTTAATAAAGAATTTGTTTTGCTCAAAGCAAAAAAGAAGGAATGACTTGCTGGTATCTCCATCTCCAAAGAACTAAGTCTCGGCCTCTGCCTTCTGGTAGAGTGTAGGAGTAAGTAGGTACAGCCATCTATCACCAGCTTTCTTTAACCATTGGAGTAGACAACCTGCATTTCCTCTGGAATGAGGAACTAAAAATCACAATCTATTAGGTAAGAGGATAAATGTCAACATAAACTATATAACCGAGAAGAAAAAAATGTGCTGCTTGGAAAAAGAAATGCCAGCAATCACTTCTGTAATACTGAAAGCCTCAGAAATTATCTCAGGGCAGATGTCTCTCTTTTGTATGGAGCCTTTGACCAGGGAGAGAGGGGCCTAGGAGTTTTGATGGTATGGAAGTTAAAGCAAAACTAAGCTAAATATATCTGAATAATGGGGAAACAGGAATGATCTCTGGCAGCTAGAGAGAATGTTGGGGATCTTGGATCAGCAAAAAGAGAGGCAGTGGAGGGGGACAAGAAGCGAGGGCCTGTACCAATGACAAAAATCTATCAATCCTGATATATTTGTCCAGAGGCAAGGCCAAAAGTTTTCACTGTGCACAGGAGCAAAGAAATAGCATGGGCTTGTGGGGAAAACTCATAATAAAGCTGTAAAAGAGAGAGGGGAGAAAGAAAATACAATAAAAGGCCGGGTGCGGTGGCTCATGCCTGTAATCTCAGCACTTTGGGAGGCTAAGGCAGACGGATCACAAGGTCAGGAGACAGAGAGCATCCTGGCCAACATGGTGAAACCGATCTCACTAAAACCTACAAAAAATTAGCTGGAAGTGGTGGTGGCGTGCGCCATAATCAACTACTCGGAACTGAGGGCAAGAGAATTGCTTGAACCAGGAGGCGGAGGTTTACGGTGAGCTGAGATCGTGCCGCCAGCCTGGCAACAGGTGGACTCAAAGAAAGACACGCCACCGCCGCCTTACGCCGCCGCTGCCAGCAGCAGGCGGGCAGGCGGGCAGGCGGGCGGGCGGGCGGGCGGGCGGGCGGGCAGGCGCTTGCCCGCGATCGGTGGGCGCGTTGCTGCCCATCAGATCAGATCACTCGGCGGGATCGAGATCCGGATCAGGATCAATCCCAGTTTTTTAACAATAGGCCAAACATCGAAGTTCACACCTGTAATCCCAACATTTTGAGAGGCTGAGGCGGGATGCTCACTTGAGCCCAGGAGTTTGAGACCAGCCTGGGCAACGTAGTGAGACCCACCCACCCAGTCCCTCATTTCTACAAAAAAATTTAAAAATTAACCAGGCAGGATGGTGCACACCTATAGTCCCGGCCACTTGGGAGGCTGAAGCAGGAGGATAGCTTGAACCCAGGAGGTTGAGGTTACAGTGACCCATGATTGTGCCACTGAACTCCAGCCTGAGTGACAGAGCAAGACCCTGTCTCAAATAATAATAATAATAAAACAATGTATTTTAATCAGAAAAGGATGAAGACATGACTGGCTTTTCTGAACACAGTCAATATCATTGGTTTCTAATGAGCGAGGTAATAATAAGATCTAGTATCTTAGTATATGATGAGGCACTCTTCTTGATTTGCAAACAGATGTTTTCTTGTACCCTACATGGCAGAGATCAGAGAGAAAGGAGGCAGGCCTTCTTGTGTCTCTTCTTATAAGGATGATAATCTCATCATGAGGACTCCAACTTAATGAACTAATTACCTCCTAACACCATCCCATTGGAGGTTAGGGTTTCAACATATGAACTTGGGGGTACACAATCATGCAGTTCATAACAGCCTTCTATGCCACTGAAGAACTTAACTTTTACTCTGAGTGAGAAGGGAAGCTGGAAGAATAACCTGTTCCATTTAAGGCTCTCTGACCACTACACGGAAATACAGTGTAAGCGGGTAAGGGAAAATGCAGAGAGACCAGTTAAAGGTCAGTTACCAAGTATGTTTCCAGGAGAAGGGAGAGAACAACTGTGTCCAATGTTGCAGGTTAAGAAAAATAATGAAAATTGATGTGATTGGTGACCTTGATAAAAAAAACAGTTTCAGTAGAATGGTAGAAGCAAAAGATTGATCGGCAGTTTCTTAAAAGTTACACATAAACCTATCATATTGATCCAGTCATTCTACTCCTAGACATTTACCAAGAGAAATGAACATTTATGTCCACATAGAGACTTGATGGCATGGCATGGTGGCTTGAGCCTGTAATCCCAACACTTTGGGAGGCTGAGGGGGGAGGATAATTTGAGGCCAGGAATTCAAGACCAGCCTGGACAACACAGTGAGACCCTGTCTCTAAAATGTATATATATATTTTTTCTAAATATGTATCTATATATGCATATATGTATGTATATACGTGTGTGTGTGTGTATATATATATAAGACAGAGTCTTGCTCTGTCGCCAGGCTGGAGTAGTGCAGGGGCGCGATCTTGGCTCACTGCAACCTCCACCTCCTGGGTTCAAGTGACTCCCCTGCCTCAACTTCCTGAGTAGCTGGGACTACAGTTCCCCACCACCACGCCCAGCTAATATTTTGTATTTTTTAGTAGAGACGGGGTTTCACCATGTTGGCCAAGATGGTCTCCATCTCCTGACCTTGTGATCCGCCCACCTCAGCCTCCCAAAGTGCTGGGATTACAGGCCTGAGTCATTGGGCCCAGTCAAAAATATATTTTTTAAAATTAACTGGGCATGGTGGCACACCACCTGTATGTAGTCCCAGCTACTAGGGAGGCTGAGTTTAGGAGTTTAAGGCTGCAATGAGCTATGATGATGTCACTGCACTCCAACCTTGGTGACAGAGCAACACTCTATCTCTTAAAAAAAAGACTTGAAAATGAATGTTCACAGCCAAAATTGGAAACAACCCAAATATCCAGCAACAAGTGAATGGATAAACAAATTGTGATATGTCTATATGATGGAATATTACTCAGGAATAAAAGGAGTGAACTGTTGAGACATACAACACCATGGATACATTTCAAAATAATTATGCTAAGTGAAAAAAGCTTGACCTCAAATAATAGGTACTGTATGATTCCATTTGTACACAATTCCAGCAAACACAGACATATCTCTGGTGACAGAAAGCAGATGTGTGTTTGTCTGGGGATGGTGAGGTACAAGGAACCTTTGGGGATGATGGATATAGTCATCATCTTGATTGTGATGATGGTTTTATGGGTACATACGTATGTCAAAACTTATCTAACTGTTCACTGGGTAGTTTGTTGTGCATCAGTTATATCTTAATAAAGCTGTAAAATAAAAAAACACATTATAATTTTAAAAATAAAGGATAGGATTTCACATGGAAGCAGACATGTGGCCTTAGATACCCAAATTATTTAACATCTTAAAAATATATATTCAGTTAGCCATTCTTACTCGTAGTGTTCTCACTTATCAGAAACAAACCCTGCCTTCCGTGCTGCTGGAGGTAAAATGAACTGACCTGTATGCCCTCCTTAGAATAGCAATTAAAGCCTTTCATGTCAGGACTACACAACCTCTCCCATCTCATTTTTTTCAGCTCCTTTCCTGCCGCACCCTGCCCTTCCAACCTTTAGTCACACCAAACTTGTGGCTATTGTTTCAAAATACCAGACATTTTCAAGTACCTGTATATAGACTTTTTTCTTTTCTTTTTCTTTTTCTTTTTTTTTTAATTTTAATTTTTTTTTTTTTTTTGAGACAGGGTCTCACTGTATTGCCCAGGCTGGCGTGCAGTGCTTCACTGTAACCTCAACCTCCTGGGCTCAAGCAACCCTTTTGCTTTGGCCTCCTGAGTAGCTTGGATCACAAGTGTGTGCCACCACGCCTGGCTGATTTTTTAATTTTTTGGTAGAGGTGGGGTCTCACTATATTGCCCAGGCTGGTCTTGAACTACCTGGCTCAAGTGGTCCTCCCACCTTGGTTTCCCAAAGTTCTGGGATTACAGGCTTGAGCTACCACATTGAGCCAGATTTTGTTTTGACAATACTTTTTATGCCCTCACTAAAATAACCTAACCAAAAATATTTAATTTAAATCTATGCTTTTTAAAAAACTTTTATTGCTTACACTTATTTCTTCACAAGTAACTGATTTGATAATTAATAAATAAGTCATTCTCCAAATGCAACTGAATAACATGGTTTGTGGAGCATTCTTTATTTTGTGTGCAGGTGTGATTACAGAGTTCTTTTATCTGGGGCTCATTTTATCATGGTCACAAATGAGGTTGGCATTCTGTAAAACTGCTTTGGTTAAGCAGAACACTATCGTCTGGCTATTTTGCCAGACCAGCAACCAGCTACCAGCTGTTAGGCTATGTTTTTTCTCATGTAGTTACAATCAAGACTGCCTAGATTGAAATCTCATCTTCCTCACAGGCTATGAATTGCGGCAATCTCCCTGAGCTAGTTTCCTCTTCTGTAAAATGGAGATAACAATAGCACCTATTTTGAGGGCTGTTCTGAGGATTAAATAAGTTAATACAAGTGCTCAGAACAGTGCCTGGCACAGGGTGGGTAATTAGGTTTTTTTTCTCTCTCTCTCTCTAATTGACAACACCCTACCTCATTCATTCAACCCTGATTGATTTTTCACACCTTGAGATTGTAGAAACGTATTCTCCTCTTCGAATTACCATAATCTGAATTAAAAACTCTGGCTGAGGAGTGCTTACAGAGCTTATAACGATGGTTGAACTTTAACGGATTAATTGCATTTCTTAATGGTCAACATGATCACATTTCATCCAGCACTCTTTTCCCTAAGGGTCACGCTAAGTTGAAACAATCAAAACCAAAATGAGAACATATCTAAAATCATACACATTAACTTATATGACCCTCCTTTCTCTTTTTTCTCCTAAGAGGGAATAGTGCTATCTAGTTTCCATAGTTCTTTTCAGTTTTGTTTTGTTTTTTATATGGAGTTTCGCTCTTGTTGCCCAGGCTGCAGTGCAATGGCGCAATCTCGGCTCACCACAATCTCCGCCTCCCGTATTCAAGCGATTCTCCTGACTCAGCCTCCCTAGTAGCTGGGATTACAGGCATGCGCCACCACGCCCGGCTGATTTCGTAATTTTAGTAGAGACTGGGTTTCTCCATGTTGATCAGGCCGGTCTCGAACTCCCAACCTCAGGCCCGCCTTGGCCTTCCAAACTGCTGGGATTACAGCAGTGAGTTTCTAACTTTATACAGTGGGATTAAAAACAAACTATTAATCCTCATTTTTGTGCTTCATATGGGTGTCGGGATGATGACATATGCTAATACACGTGAAAAAAATTCACATTTCAGATCCTTTCAGAAACGCTGGGAAGTAGTAGTAGCATATGCCCAACGGCGAGGGGCGGGACACTGGGGGATAGCTCTCCAATATACCACAGAGCATTTTGGCAACGAGAATAATTTTGACATTCTGAGGCTTCCGTAGCATAATTCGCTTTAGGAACCGCTACGGTGTCCCCTGCCTAGCGTCCCATGTGCTGTTTCCGGTCATACCCGGAAACACGAGTCCAAGCTGTAGCTGGCCGGCCGTCTGAATTTTATTAAAAGTGCTCGCCGCGACGCTAGTCTGCAGCCAAAATGTCCAGCAGAAACAACAACAAGCTGCCCAGCAACCTGCCGCAATTACAGAATCTGATCAAGCGAGACCCGCCGGCCTACATCGAGGAGGTGGGAGTGCGGCACAGCAAACGCTAGAGGCCGGATGGTGGATGGTTGAGACGCCAGTGGGGGAAAGCATTAGAGTGGGGCTGGGATCCAGGCTCGCCGCCTATTCTGTTAGGTTCAGGGGTCCCTCCAGAGGAGAGAAGGGGTTGGGGAAGAGACATGCCTTACGGTTCGTTCCCCACTTCTTGAAAATCTGTTGCCCTTTGGTTTTTCTACCTGCTCTGTAGACCCTGCTGCCGCTGAAACACCTTTAAAACCTCATTTTGTTTTAAGATATTTTTCTCCGACCGCACGGAGGTGGAGAGAGAGAGATGGGCCGCACCCAACCACCAACTTCCACTCGGGTGTCTCAACCTCTTTTCAGAAATCCCAAATTTGAATTAGTCGGTAACCCTTATTGAATCGTATGTTAGAATGCTTTCGATTGACGTCCGTTTCTGAGAGCCGGCTGTGTACCGTGGACTGTGCCAGGAAAGAGTGGGGGTTTGTCAAGCACAAGGGACAGACTCGGGAGCTTAGTATATGTAGTTAAGCCAGGATTCAAACTTACCGGAAACTGGCATGACTCGAATGTCAGAAATTGCTTCGGGAAAAGATTAGGTTGAAAAATTAGGCCCTCATTGTGATGGGCGTTGTACACTAACCTTATTTAAGTTGTGAACATTAGGTGTGTTTGAACCCAGTACCGACAAAATGAAAGTGGTTTTGATGTATTAATCTGGCAGGTGCTTCCTTCGGACACCCATTTATCAGACAGGCATTAAACAGGTATCTCTGCTAGGTATTTGCTGCAATTACATGTTTGTGCTTCTACCAGGTTGTGATTTGTTGAATGGCTAACACAATTACTCATTTTTTCATTGCCCTTCTCACTTCCCTCCTCCCCCAAATTTTCACATATATTTTATGAGTGCTTTTTAACACATGGCAATCTCAGTGGCTTAGGTCACCAGTAGAGAGAGCCTCTCCAAGGATCAAGATAGTGGAAATAAAGAGTAGGAAACAAGTACAAGAAGTTAAGTAACATAGGCAAGACTTTGAGATGCTTAAAGCATTGTATAGCCATTCACAAAGAAAGTGATAAGTTGAGAGTCCATATAATTCCGTTAGATAACTCGTCCTCCTGACTCTGTTGTTAACCAGTTGTGTAACCGAAGCGGGTTAATCGCTGAGCCTACATGGGTATTTTAATATGTAAGAAGGGGATAATAACTACCTCTTTAATTCACTTAAGTATATATCCAAAATCACATATATAATACCTGCTGTGTGTTGTTATTCTAGGTAGGCATTGGGGTACAGTAATGAATAAGACAGGTAAGAAAGCATTCTTCTCTTGGACTTACATTCAAGTGAGGGTAGACTTACTATGGTAGAGACTATGAAGAAAGTAAAACTGGATGGGAATAGGTTAGAACTGGAGGCTGCTGGTTTAGACCCCGTAAACAGGGAAGGTGGCTCTGCAGTGATGATATTGAGCCAGGCAAGTCAAGAGCATTCTAGGTACAGGGAATAGAAAGTGCAGAAGCTACTGATGGAAAAAAAGCAGAGAAGAAACCAGTGTAGCTAAAGTGTAGTCAGCATAGAAGAGAGCAGTGGAAGATCATGTAGGAAATGCAGGCAGGGATCAGATTATCCAGAGCCTCCTAGGCCCCGTTAACGAGTTTAGATTTTACTCTGAGTGCCTTGGGGAGTGATTGAAGAGTTTTAAGCAGGAGAGTGACATAATCTGACTTATATTTATATTTTTTAAAGAGTTTACTCTGGAAGTAACATGTGGAATGGCTTGTAGAGGAGCAACACTGGAAGCAGGGTAACTAATATAATGGATCTCAGAATAACCAGGCAAGGGATTGTGGTGTCACTGGAATTATGGACAAAGATTGGTGCTGTTCTACATGGAGGTAGGGCTAATAGAGCCTTCTGGTGGAGTGGATGTAGGGGAAAAGGAAAAAAGATGGAATGAAGGATCACCCAAGTTTTTTATTTGTGTCTGGGTAGATGATAGTGCCATTTACTGAAGTTCATTCATTTGACAAATGCTGTTAATTACCTGCTATATGCAAGGCACAATGTTGGGCCCTGGGACTACATAATATTGAGCTGTACTGATAAAAATTATATACTCATTAAATGACAAGTAGGGGGTGATAATAACAAATAATATAGTATGTTAAATAATGAAAAGTGCTGTGAAAAAAAGACAATAGGAAAGTACTGATGTATGTTGGGGGTGAGATGTTTATTGCAGTTTTAAATTGGATAGTTAGGGAAGGTCTTGAGATGGTAATCTTTGAGTGAACACCTGAAGGACATGAGGGAGAGCTGTGCATATGTTTAGGAAGAATGATCTAGGCAGAAGGAACAGAAGATATAAAGACCCTGGGGCAGGTGTGCCTGGTAGGTTTCAGGAACATAAAGGCCAGTGTGGCTCCAAATGGGGAATGAGGAAAGGGGGTGAACTTGGGATTCTACCTCCCAATGAGATGGAAGCCTTTACGGGGTTTTGAGCAGAAGAATACATGAACCACCTTATATGAGAACAAGATCACTCTGACTTGAGGATACATTGTATGTAGGAGGGCAGAGAGAGAAGCAGAGCCACTGCATAATAAGCTACTGGAATTATCCACAGCAAGAGATGATGCTGGGTTGAGTGGTGCCAGGATGGTGGTAACAGGAGGTAGTAAGAAGGGTGATTAGATCCTGGATTGGATAGGTAGAGAAAGCCCTGGGGATTCCCAACATTTAGAGGCCAGTAAGTTTCTACGTAACTGGAAAAAGGGACTGAGAAAGCAGCCAGTGAAGTTAGGAGGAAAACCAGGAGGTGTTCTGGAAGCCGAGTATGGATGTTCCCAAGGGAGGGAGAGCCCAAGCATGTCAGATGCTGATGAGTCAAATAAGATGAATACCGAAAGTTGACCACCATTAAATTTAGCAACATGGGACCGGGCACCATGGCTCACACCTGTAGTCTCAGCACTTTGGGAGTCCGAGGTGGGTGAATCACCTGAGATCGGGAGTTCAAGACCGGCCTGACCAACATGGTGAAACTTCATCTCTACTAAAAATATAAAAATTAGCTGGCTATGGTGGCGGGCACCTGTGATCCCAGCTACTGCAGAGGCTGAGGCAGGAGAATTGCTTGAACCTGGGAGGCGGAGGTTGCAGTGAGCCGAGATCGTGCCACTGCACCCTAGCCTAGGCAACAAGAGTGAAACTCCATCTCGAAAAAACAAAACAAAAAATTAGTGACATGGATGTCATTGGCTACCCTGATATGAGCAGTTTGGGAAGATGAATGGGTGCAAAAATCTGATTACAGAAGGTTTAAAAGCAATTGGAGTATGATTCTATGTATATGAATAGAATATGTCCAGAATAGGTGTATCTATACGGACAGAAAGTAGATTAGTGGTTGCCAGAGTTGAGGATAAGGGGTATAGGAAATAACTGCTAATGGATTTCTTTTGGTGGTGATGAAAAACTTACGATTGTACAACTTGGCGAATATACTGAAGAACTGAATTGTACACTTTCAAAGGGTAAATTTTATGGTATATGAATTATATCTCAATTTAAAGGATTTTTTTTTTTTTTTTCCGAGACTGAGTCTGGCTCTGTCGTCCAGGCTGGAGTGCAGTGGCCGGATCTCAGCTCACTGCAAGCTCCACCTCCCGGGTTTATGCCATTCTCCTGCCTCAGCCTCCCGAGTAGCTGGGACTACAGGCGCCTGCCACCTCGCCCGGCTAGTTTTTTTTTTTGTATTTTTTAGTAGAGACGGGGTTTCACCGTGTTAGCCAGGATGGTCTCGATCTCCTGACCTCGTGATTCGCCCGTCTCTGCCTCCCAAAGTGCTGGGATTAAGGAGGGCAATTAGCCAACATATATGGATATATGGACAACTCTTTAAAGGACTTTTTCTGAAGAGAGAAATGGAGTAGAAGGTACAGAGTAAAGTGGAATCAAGAAAAGATTTTTTTTTTTTTCCAAGACAGAGTCTTGCTCAGTTGCCCAGGCCAGAGTTCAGTGGTGTGTGTGATCATGGCTCACTGCAGCTTCAACCTCCTGGGCTCAAGCAATCCTCCCACCTCAGCCTCCTGGGTAGCTGGGACCACAAGTGTGCAACCACCATTCCCAGCTGATTATTTTGTAGAGATGAGATCTTGCTATGTTGCCCAGGCTGGTCTCCAAGCTGAAACCATGCAGTCTTTCTGCCTCAGCCTCCGAAAGTGCTGGGATTACAGGCATGAGCCACCATGCCCAACCAAGAAAGGTTTTTTTTCATTTTGTTTTGTTTGTTTGTTTGTTTTTAAGATGGCAGAAAGAACAGCATATCTATATACTGATGGGACAGAACCTATTGAGGCAGGAAATGGGAAGTGGGGACTAGTGAAGCAAAGACCTTGATTGAGTGACATTACAGGGTTTAGAATCTAATGCATAACTGCAGGGGCTAGCCTTAGATGGTGGCCTGATAGCTTTTGTAATAGGAGAGAAGGTAAAGTATATGGGCACAGGAGAAGATAGGTGGTTGAATGGAAATTATTCTCAGATTGCTTATACTCCTGGTGAAATTGGAGATAAGATCATCTGCTGAGAATGAGGACAGGGAAAAAGTGAGGTTTGAGGACAGAATGCAAAGTACGAAATGGTTGTCCAGAAAAGTGGGAAAGTGAAGGGACTGGAGAAATGTAATCAGATTGCTGGAGTACATGCAGGGCTTATTTGAGGTTTGTAGTTACAAATTTGTGCCTATAGGCCCAGCTAATTGGGAGGCTAGGGCAGTTGGATTGATTAAACCCAGGAGTTTGATGCTGCATTGAGCCATGATGGCACCGCTGCACAGAAACCTGGGCAACAGAGCAAGACCTTGGCTCTAAAAAAATAAAATAAAATGAAAAAAATGAAATGACACCAATTAGCCGATTTTCTCCAACCATGTTCAGCTCTGGGAGCGTAGCTGTAGAGAGGGAAAGCACAGGGTGGGCATTTTACCAAATGGGTATAATGACGAGAGAAATGGGCAAATGAGTTGAAGTATATGTATAAAGGTGATTATAATGATTGATCATGGAATTGAAGCTGGATGAGAAGGGAAGTTGGGGCGGGGGTTAGTTAGGTGCAGTGGAAAGGTGGTGGGCTTAGTGGACTATGGATTCTGATGAGATTGAAGGATCGTTGGAGTTTGGAAAATAGGAGATGTGGTTGGAGAGGAATTAACCTCTGGTTGAGATTATGGAGTTGTAATATAGTTATTGGTAATGACAACAATTAGGGTGTGACCATGGAAGTGAGTGCTAAGATACAGTGAGTTCAAGATGATTAGAGGAGGAGAAGTCAGGGTAATGAGGCACCAGGGTATTGGAAAGATCCTCCATGTGGATACAAAATCACCAAGTATTGTAACAGGAATTGTGATAGAGAGTGAGAAGACAGTGAGCAAAGAGCTGAAATGTTCAAGGAATGTGAGGATAGCCCTAGTCTTTAGATGACTACAGGGAGGAATAGTGGGTCTTGTGGCATAAGATTCAAAGCTGGGGGTGAGTACAGTTAAGGAGGAGAAAGGATGTTAATCTGGAGGGATATGAGTGCTCTGGAAGTAGCACTGATAAACGAGGATGCCTACTGACTCATCCATGCTGGGAGAAAGAAACGATATAGCAGTGTGTCAGGAGAAAACCACTGTTCCCATAGAGCATCCGAATGACTGGGCTGTTTAAAAGAGATTCAGATGCCTTGGCCCCACCCCAAGAGTTTCAGGATTCTAGTGGTATGAGGATTAGAGTGAGGGGGATGAGGGATGGCCAGAGAATACTGGGCTCTTGTGGTGACTGATGCACATAACGGGTGTAATGAGATTAGTCCTGATCATCTCAAGGTGGGTAAATAGTGTTAGCTGGGCTATGGGTGGGGTAGGGGAAGAACTGGGGTGAGGATTTTGTCAGGAGCATGAGGAGTTCTGCAGCCCTCTCCTCACTCTTATTCAGTGGAGGTGTGGGGTCAAGAGAGAAGTGGTTCTGTCTGAAGCATGTAGGGACTTGACTTCTGTTCTTAGCAAAAGCTAGAGGCCTGGCAGTTTTGTTGGGGAAATCAAGTTATATTTTTTGACCATGCTAAGTTTACGATGTTTGTTTAGACACCTAAACAGAGATGTCAGACGGGTGACTGGATATGTGAATTGGGAGTTCACTGGACCAGGTAGGGATGATGAGAAAGAGTGTGTGTGTGTCACATAATTTAAAGACATGGACTATGTATGGGTGGAGAGTAGTTAGCTGTAAGGCATGGAACTGTGGAACTGAGGCCTGGTGAATTCCAACATTTGATTATCACGTGGCTGGTACAACTAAACATAAGTAAATGAGTTGATGTACATGAGGAGCTTAGCACATAACAAATGCTGAATAAGTGGAAGCTATTATTATTTCCATGCGTCTACTGCTATTGGCTGTTAACACATCCTGTCTAGAACTCTAACATAAAGTTTTACTTGATACTTAAAAGGGGAGCCAGGTGCTATGCCTCACACCTGTAATCCCAGCACTTTGAGAGGCTGAGGTGAGAGGATCACTTGAGGCCAGGAGTTTTGAGTCCAGCCTGGGCAACATAAAGAGACCCCATCTCTACAAAAAATAAAAATGAAAAATCAGCCGGGCATGGTGGTGAACGTCTGTGGTCCCAGCTACTTAGGAGGCTGAGGCAGGAGGACCTCTTGAGCCCAGAAGTTTGAGGTGGCAGTGAGCTATGATTGTGCCACTGCACTCCAGCTTGGGTGACAGAGACCTGGTTTTTTTTTTTTTTTTTTTAAGATACCAAAACAGATACATGGATCAATAGAACAGAACAGAGGCATCAGAAATAACGCCACACATCTACAACCATCTGATCTTTGACAAACCTGACAAAAACAAGCAATGAGGAAAGGATTCCCTATTTAATAAAACGTGTTGGGAAAACTGGCTAGCCATTTGCAGAAAGCTGAAAATGAACCCCTTCCTTACACCTTATACAAAAATTAAATCAAGATGGATTAAAGACTTAAATGTAAGACCTAAAACCATAAAAACCCTAGAAGAAAACCTAGGTAGTACCATTCAGGACATAGGCACGGGAAAGACTTCATGACTAAAACACCAAAAGCAATGGCAACAAAAGTCAAAATTGACAAATGGGATCTAATTAAGCTAAAGAGCTTCTGCAAGCAAAAGAAACTATCATCAGAGTGAATAAGCAGCCTATAGAATGGGAGAAAATTTTTGCAATCTGTCCATCTGACAAAGGGCTAATATCCAGAATCTGCAAGGAACTTAAACAAATTTACAAGAAAAAAACAAACAACCCCATCAAAAAGTGGGCGAAGGATCTGAACAGACCCTTCTCAAAAGAAGACATTTATGCGGCCAACAAACACATGAAGAAAAGCTCATCAGCACTGGTCGTTAGAGAAATGCAAATCAAAACCACGATGAGATACCATCTCATGCCAGTTAGAATGACAATCATTAAAACATCAGGAAACAGCAGATGCTGAAGAGGATGTGGAGAAATAGGAATGCTTTTACAGTGTTGGTGAGAGTGTAAATTAGTTTAACCATTGTGGAAGACAGTGTGGCGATTCCTCAAGAATCTAGAACCAGAAATACCATTTGACCCAGCAATCCCATTTGACCCAGCAATCCCATTATTGGGTATATACCCAAAGGATTATAAATCATTCTACTATAAAGACACATGCACATGTATGTTTATTGCGGCACTATTCACAATAACAAAGACTTGGAACCAACCCAAATGCCCATCAGTGATAGACTAGATAAAGAAAATGTGGCACGTATACACCATGGAATACTATGCAGCCATAAAAAAGGATGAGTTCATGTCCTTTGCAGGGACGTAGATGAAGTTGGAAACCATCATTCTCAGCAAAATATCACAAGGACAGAAAACCAAACACTGCATGCTCTCACTCATAAGTGGGAGTTGAACAGTGAGGATGCATGGGCACAGGGAGGGGAACATCACACATTGGGGCCTGTCAGGGTCGGGCCCTGTTTATGTTAGCATTAGGGAGGGATAGCATTAGGAGAAATACCTAATGTAGATGGCAGGTTGATGGGTGCAGCAAACCACCATGGCACATGTATACCTACGTAACAAACCTGCATGTTCTGCACATGTATCCCAGAACTTAAAAGTATAATTTTCAAAAAGGGGTTGGAGAGGATTTTGACTGGAGAGCTTCATGTACTTGAGATGTAATTTATATTTCTGACCTGTTATTTTTCTGCTGATTTGAGTGCTCTGCATACATGGACATGGTAGTAGGGGTCATTTATTTTTATTTTTATTTTGTGAGACAGGATGTCTCTCTGTTGCCTAGGCTGGAGCGCAGTGGCATGATCATAGCTCACTGCAGTCTCAACCTCCCTGGGCTCAAGTGATTATCCCATTTCAGCCTGTTGAGTAGCTGGGATTACAGATGCACACCACTACACCCTGCTAATTTTTGTATTTTGTAGAGACAGTCTCCCTGTGTTACCCAGTTTGGTCTCGAACTCCTGGGCTCAAGTGATCCACCCACTTTGGCCTCCCAAAGTGCTGGGATTACAGGTGTGAGCCACTACACCCAGCAGTAGGGACCATTTAGATAGTAATTGGCAGAACAGGGCTACAGTCTGAATTTTGGGATTTATGTTTCTCTGTTCTTACACCGTGCTGCCTAAACTTGTAATGATAATTCTAAGGAAAGGGTCTTTAGATTATCTGTGATGTGCTCAGGTCTTTAAAAAGTGCACTTTGAAGAATGCAGATAAGGCAAAAGGAGTGTTTTTATATACTTTTGTAATATGTTTTTCTCCATGTGATTGTCAACAGTTTCTGCTAAGAATTTCTGCACTGAGAAAGTCATGTAGTAGAATGTGACAAACTTAAATTTTATTTTTCTACAGTTTCTACAGCAGTATAATCACTACAAATCCACTGTGGAGATTTTCAAATTGCAACCAAATAAACCCAGCAAAGAACTAGCAGAGCTGGTGATGTTTATGGCACAGGTAAGAATACAATTTCTTAAATAAAGACCGGTGTTACACACAGTTTGCCAAATATTTTTTTCACTAATACTCAACCTTATTCCACTCTGGAATGGGAACTTAATTAAAATATGTTTCTAACTTTCCCTTTTTGCAAATTTTATTTTCTCCCTATCATGAGTTAGAGAATGTCACTAAATCTTTTTGCAGAACTAACCAGGACAAAACTTTAAGACTGTTTTTTTTTTCTTCAAATTCTTCATAAAAGCAGGTACTAAATCATGTCATAAATATTACTAAGACTAGAGAAACTATAATAAGTGTTGGAGAAATTAACACGTAGAAGGAAAAGAAGGTTGTTTGAAACCATCTACTTCTATGAAACATAGCCTTTTACTCTCCTTTTGCAGAACATCCTAAATGTGTGCATCTGAATTATAGGAGAGAAAGAGAAACTTCAGAAGAGCCTTTGCTTTGTTACAGATTAGTCACTGCTACCCAGAGTATCTAAGTAATTTTCCTCAAGAGGTGAAAGATCTTCTCTCCTGCAATCATACCGTATTGGATCCAGATCTTCGAATGGTAGGACCAGTAGTTGGATGAATAAATTGTGCTGTGTTCATGTGTGCTGCGTTCATATATATTTAAATGAGAACAGCCTCTCTGCTATTTTCTTTGGAAAATGTAAATTATTATATCCTTTCCTAAAAATCCTTCTATGGTTTCTCATTTATACTTAGAGTAGAACAGAAACTTAATAACCTGGCTCAAAGGTGCCTGCATCATCTGCTTCCTGCCTGTGTTTCTGATCTCCTATTGTTTTCAGCTACACTGTGATCTTTCTATTCTTCTAGCACACTAACCCTGCAGGATGCTCTTTAACCTTTTGAGTAGATGATTTCTTCTAGTCATTCACATCTCATATGCATGAAGAATCCTAATTACAACTTGTCATTTTTATAATGCTTAAATTAGTAAACTTATCCATTAGACAGTCAGTTTGAGCATTTCATCATCGTCCCTTTAGTGGTTGAGGTTGAGTCCTGGCTGACATTCCCTTTACCAGGCCCGTGTACCCATTTGCCCTACTTGTTGTGAATGTCAGCTACTGGTGGCCCTCAGCTGCCCTTTCTCTGAAACATTGTCCTCAGCTAAATCGGAGTCCTAGTGCCTGGGAGGTGTCCTCCTACCCCAGTAGCCCACAGCCCATTATCATGTGGTACAAAAGCCCAGCCCATTACCTCAGGGTGGCTCTGACTCCATTGCAGGTTGTGCTCCAGTGCTTTCCTGTGATGGGACTAAAGCTAGTCTCCAGTCAAGGACACATCCTTGCTTTGCTTTGCTTGTCTCTGCACTATCCTCCTTCCTTCACTTCCTTTCTGAGATCATACTCCCAACAAATCACTTGTAATAAATCAGTCTCTGATTCTAGGGAACCCAACCTAAGACATTTCCAAATTTAATATGTCTGCTTTTCAAACCTCTTTACAGCAGATAAGTACACAAATACGATCAGAAAACTTGCTAATATCCTGTAGCAAAACTTGTAGAAATGCCAAGTCTTTAGATTAATCTTTGTTTTCCATTAGATTTTCTCAGGTTTTTTATATTTCTATCATTTTTGTACTACTTTAGGATTTTAGTAATTTGATTAGGCCAAAAAGAAAAAGAATACCATCTCATACAAGCCAAGGTTGCAGATTCTGGATTGTCAACTGATTGACACTCAGGTGGTACATGGGACCTGGCAGCACAGCCCAAGGGACTCCAAACTTGAACCCCTAGTCTAAAGGCTTTTACCGATGTCACGTTACTCTTGAAGTCCTTGTAGCTCATAGAGATTTGATATTTTGGGTATAGAGACTTAATGGCTTTCCATGTAATTAGAATTTAAGTTTTATTTTCCTGGCGGTACCCCACCAAACTGGTCTGTGGGGATTATTAAATTAATAAATGTGCCAGGTATACCTGCAGTCCCGGCTTCTCAGGAGGCTGAGGCAGGAAGATTGCTTGAGGTCAGGAGTTTGAGCCTGAGGTGTGATATGAGCGTGCCTGTGAATAGCCACTACACTGCAGCCTAGGCAACATAACAAGACCTCGCCTCTAAATTTTTTTAAAAATGGAAAAAAATGTGTATGTATATTTCTTTATAGTGCTTTATGATGATTAGTAGGTTTTTAAAAAATAATGGATTCCTTTGCTGGAGATAAAGGATTGAGTCTGTATAGTTAGCATTGCTCTTTAGAGGAAGCGTTGAACACACTGGAAGAAGCTATTTTTAATTGGTTATTGGGATAACCACCAATTCTTGTCAACCACTGTGCTTTCTTTCTACCTGGTGTATTTGCTATTTTTCCAAGACTTTTTGAGTCCTTCCCAAGTTTTTGTTCACTCTGTCCTGCTTACACAGACAGAAACATTGTGGGGTTTTTTTGGAAGAAATGAAATAGCCATATGTGATAATTCTTACCTACTTAAATCAACAAAAATCAAGTTATATGTATTCCTTTGACATTGTAACTACCTTTTATGTACTTTAAAACTTTTTTTGAGCCGGGCGCGGTGGCTCAAGCCTGTAATCCCAGCACTTTGGGAGGCCGAGACGGGCGGATCACGAGGTCAGGAGATCGAGACCATCCTGCCTAACACGGTGAAACCCCGTCTCTACTAAAAAAATACAAAAAACTAGCCAGGCGCGGTGGCGGGCGCCTGTAGTCCCAGCTACCCGAAGGCTGAGGCAGGAGAATGGCGTAAACCCGGGAGGTGGAGCTTGCAGTGAGCTGAGATCCGGCCTCTGCACTCCAGCCTGGGAGACAGAGCGAGACTCCGTCTCAAAAAAAAAAAAAAACTTTTTTTGAGCATTATTATTTTAATTACTTTATGTTCAGATTGTCACCACCTGGCCGGGGGGAGCTTCTTAGTCCTTTTAGCAATTTCCCTGATTTTTAAATTTTCTTTTATTTTTTTATTTTTATTTTATTTTATTTTTTAGACAGGGTCTCTCACTCAGCTGCCCGGCTGGTACAATCTTAGCTCACTGCAGCCTCAAGCTTCTGGGCTCAAGCAGTCCTCCCACCTCAGCATCCCAAGTAGCTAGGACCACAAGGTGTGTGCCACCACACGCTCTTTGTAGAGACAAGGTCTCACTACATTGCC
Organism: Papio anubis; assembly: GCF_008728515.1. Taxonomy (NCBI): domain Eukaryota; kingdom Metazoa; phylum Chordata; class Mammalia; order Primates; family Cercopithecidae; genus Papio; species Papio anubis. Next base: position 119,742,080 of record NC_044978.1, on the reverse strand, counting down.
CAGGTTGGTCTTGAACTCCTGGCCTCAAGTGATTCTCCCACCTCAGCCTCCCAAAGTGCTGAGATTATGGGCCTGGGCCACTATGCCCAGCCTTGCCCCTGTTTTTGAAAGCATCCTTGAATTCTGGCAGAAATAGTTCCAAATTCATTCTTACCATTTTTCCTGCCCCAAGTCTTGGAATCAACTGTTCTTCAAGGATTGTATTTCGTCTAATGAAGGAGAACATTCGAGGCCAAAATTTGGATGATAGGGCTACATGTAAAAATTAGTGTTAAGCAAGAGTGCCACTGCTGCTGGGCACTTCAGCTCATGCCTGTAATCCCAGCCACTTAGGGGGCTGAAGTAGGAGCATCATTTGAGGAGTTTCCAGGAGTTTGAAACCAGCCTAGGCAACATAATGAGACTCTATCTCTTAACAATAGAAAAAATAATAATAATAGTAGCTGAGTACCTACAGTCCTGGCTAAAGAGGAGGCTGAAGCAGGATCGCTTGAGCTCAAAAGTTCAAGACTAGCCTAGGCGATATAGCGAGACCCATCTCAAAAAAAAAAAAAAGGCATGGGGGAGAAGTGCAACAACTGCTGTTGGGCCATTCTTAGTGCTGATGATACGTCAAAAGAATGCCTCACAAGGTCACAAACTCGCATTGATTATTCCAATTTAGTGTATTATGTTGTTATCCCACCTGTCTTCATGGATTCAGGGTTTTGCCATATGGTGACGCGACAAAGAGATCTTACTTGACCTCCCTGTGGCCCTCCCTCAGTCACTATTTATCAATTACGTAAACCTGTTTACTTCCTGCATGACACTTATTTTCTTAGATCCCACTTTTTATGTGCTTACTTGACTTGTCTGTCCTCCGTTCTGCTCTATCCCCAGTGTAAGCTCCATGAAGGCAGAGACTGTTCTGAATCCTACAGTAGTATCTAGTTAGTAAAAGACATTAAGGTCTTGGGACATATATGCTCTATTTTTTCACCTTGTTAACTTTACCATTGTCTTACGGTATTTTTTTTTTCTTCCCAAGACATTTTGCAAAGCTTTGATCTTGCTGAGAAATAAGAATCTCATCAATCCATCAAGCCTGCTAGAACTCTTCTTTGAACTTCTACGTTGCCATGATAAGCTTCTGCGAAAGGTAAGGAGCAAAAAAAAATTTCCCTGAATCTTCCTTGAGGCAACATAAAATTTTGTTGTCCCTTGAATTATCGATGCTTTACATTGTTGGATACAGTTAAGAATTACAATTACTTTAACAGAAAAAAAAAGCAACCATGTGTACATGCAGTATGGTATTAATAGCCAGTATTTATTGAGTGCATACTTCGTGCCAGGCACCGCTCTCAGAGCTTTTGTGTATTTACTCATTTACTCACAAAGCGCTATGAGAGAGGGATCCTCATTATTATTATTCTTACTTTGCAGATGAAAAGGCTGAGGTTAAAGAGAGAGAGAGAGAGTAACTTGCCCACTCTCACACTGCTTCTTAGTGGTGGGATTGGATATAAGCCCAGGCTCTGGTTCCAGAACCCAAGCCTTTTACTGCTGCACCATACTGGCTGGCCAAATCAGGACATTGGTACTCACAGCTATAACTGGCCCACTCCCCCACACAAAACTTTTTTGTTGTTATTAACATGTTCCCACAAATTTGCATTTGGTTATATAACACTAGAAGCTGAAGATTTATGAAAGAAATTTAAGACGGAAAAACTTGGCTGGACACTGGCTCACATCTGTAATACCAGCATTTTGGGAGGCTGAGGTGGGAGAATCACTTGAGGCCAGGAGTTTGAGGCCAGCCTGGGCAACATAGAAAGACCCCTTCTGTATTTAAAGAAAAAAAGGAAAGAAAAACTTAAGTTTACATTAATTAATTTAAAATTTTTTTCACAGTATTAAGAGACTACCACTGTTTGATTTTAGCAGTCGTACTTCTTGGTCTAATGTAGGGGCCAGGCCTACAGGGTCTGTGGGTTTTTCTCCTCATGTGCAGAGACAAGAGATTGTAGAAATAAAGACACAAGACAAAGAGATAGAAGAAAAGACAGCTGGGCCTGGGGGACCACTACCACCAAGACATAGAGACCGGTAGTGGCCCTCGACGCCAGGCTGTGCTGATGTTTATTGGATACAAGGCAAGGGGGCAGGGTAAGGAGTGTGAGCCATCTCCAATGATAGGTAAGGTCACATGAGTCATATTTCCACTGGACAGGGAGACAGCTTACACCATTACTTCTGCATTTCAAAGACTTTTAGTACTTTCACTAATTCTGCTACTGCTATCTAAAAGGCGGAGCCAGGTGTACAGGGTGGAACATGAAAGTGGATCAGGAGCGTCACGCTAAAGCACAGCATCACAGGGGGTCAGTTAGGCCTCCGGATGACTGCAGGCGGGCCTGACTGATATCAGGCCCTCTACAAGAGGTGGCGGACCAGTCGTCTCTAACTCTCCTGGGGAAAGGGAGACTTTCTAGTCTGCTAAGTAATGTGTGCCTTTTCTAGGCACTGACGCTACTGCGAGACCAAGGTCCGCTAGGTAACAGGCATCTTCCCAGACGCTGGCGTTACCGCTAGACCAAGGAGCCCTCTAGTGGCCCTGTCCAGGCATAACAGAAGGCTCACACTTGTCTTCTGGTCACTTCTCACCGTGTCCCTTCAGCTCCTATCTCTGTATGGCCTGGTTTTTCCTAGGTTATAATTGTAGAGCAAAGATTATTATAATACTGGAATAAAGAGTAGTGCTACAAATTAATCATTAATATTATTCATAAGTAATCATATCTATAAGCTATTTTTAGTACAACTGTTCTTATTATATATATTTTCCTCATTATACTGGAACAGCTGGTGCCCTCGGTCTCTTACCTGGGCACCTGGGTGGCTTGCCACCCACAGTCTAATTTGTGGAATGAAAGTGGTCCATGGGAGCATGGTGTGGGCACCAGTGATATGTGCATTCACAGTATTTTCCTGCATGCAGTTAGGTGCTTGGTAAATTGGAGCATTTTTTTTAATAACACTTTTATTGAGGTATAATTTACGTAAAATTCATCCACTTAAAGTATACAATTCAGTGTTTTTTAGTGTATTGACAGAGTGGTACAACCATCACCACAATCAATTTTTGAACATTTGTCACCCCCAAAAGAAACTCTATTCCAAGTAACAGTTAATCCTGTTCCTCATCCCTTTTAGCTCTAGGTAATCACCAGTTTACTTTGGGTCACTATAGATTTGTGTGCTTTGGAAATTTTATATAAGTGGAGTCATACAATATGTGGTCTTTAGTGACTAGATTCTCTCACTTAGCATAATGTTTTCAAGATTCATTCATATTGAATTTCAAGATTCATTCACATTGTAGCGCATATCAGTACTTTATTCCTTTTCGTTGCCAATTAATATTCCATTGTGTAGATATAACACATTTTGTTTATCCATTCATCAGTTAATGGAAACTTAAGTTATTTCACTTTTTGGCCACTGAATAAGGCTGCTATGAACGTTTGTATGAACACTGATGTTTTCATTTTCTTGGATATATACCTAGGAGAATTGTGCTGTATTACATGAAACTCCATGTTTAACCTCTTGAGGACAACTTTGCTTTGCTTTGTAGTTGCTTTTTTTGTTCGTTTGCTTGCTTTGGGTTTCTTTTGTGATATAATGAAAAATAGGTAAAATTAAGTCATCCTGTATTTTCATACTGTTCTCCAAATATGGCAAGGTTAAAAATGTTGGTTAGGTTTAATGTATATGTTTTTGTTTCTTTTCCTCAGACTTTATACACACATATTGTGACTGATATCAAGAATATAAACGCAAAACACAAGAACAATAAAGTGAATGTAGTAAGTACTCTTCTGTTTTCCATTTTTGCAGCATTGTACCATCAGTGTATTAAGTCTTCTTTCTCCTCCTTTTCTTCAGGTATTGCAAAATTTCATGTACACCATGTTAAGAGATAGCAATGCAACCGCAGCCAAGATGTCTTTAGATGTAATGATTGAACTCTACAGAAGGAACATCTGGTAGTGTATATATATTTGTCTTATGAGAAGTAGACTTTTTTTCATTTGTAATTAATACAAAGCACATATACAAATACTTTTCTTGAGTTTGAGCTCTTTAATATACCTCTGTCATGGATTGAAGTTGGAAGTAAAACTAGAGGCAATTCAAATGACTAATAACATTGGTTATCATTTCTTGAGCATCTACTGAGGTTGGGCACTTTGATAGGACCTCACTTAGAACAGCTTGAGAACAGAAGATGTGGCTTATGTGGAATTATCCCCATTTTATAGGTAATGACGTGGAAGTTCTTAGAGTTAGTAAAAGTTTAGCTGTTAAGAGGCAGAGCTGAAATTCAAACCCAGATGTAACTGACTCCAAAATCTGTGCTGTCTCTTCTGCCACTCTGAAGATTTTCAAGTCAGTTCATCCTATTTATATAAAATATCATGCCTTATATACTTCAGTTTGTTGATACAGTGTCCCCAACTCATTTCTTTTGCTTTTCTTATTGACTTATTTTACTATAAAAGTAATATTCATTACAGCAAAAAATTTGGAGAAATTTAAAAAGTGGTTTTAATCAATTACTGTTAGTATTTATAGTATTTCCACCCAGTCTTTTGTTCAATGTGAATTTTTAAATATGGTTGAAATTTTTCTATATTATAGTTTTTAATCATTTATTTTTTATTTTTTAATTAAATTATTTTATTTATTTATTTATGTATTTTGAGAAACTCTTGCTCTGTCACCAGGCTGGAGTGCAGTGGCATGATCTGGGCTCACTGTAACCTTTGCATCCTGGGTTCAAGCGATTTCCCTGCCTCAGCCTCCTGAGTAGCTGGGGCTACAGGCACGCACCACCACACTTGGCTAATTTTTTTTTGTATTTTAGTAGAGACAGGGTTTCACCATGTTGGCCAGGATGGTCTCGATCTCCTGACCTCGTGATCCACCTGCCTTGGCCTCCCAAAGCCCTGGGATTACAGGCGTGAGCCACTGCACCCAGCCTATATATTATAGTTTTTAAATTCTCGATTATTATTGTTTTTTGTTTCTTTTTTTGAGACAAAGTCTTGCTCTGTTGCCCAGGCTGGAGTACAATGGTGTGATCTTGGCTCACTGCAACCTCTGCCTCCTGGGTTGAAGCAGTTCTCTTGCCTCAGCCTCCCAAGTAGCTGGAATTACAGGCACGCACCACCATGCCCAGCTAATTTTTTTGTATTTTTAGTAGAGATGGGGTTTCACTATGTTGATCAGGTTGGACCTGAACTCTTCCTTGGCCTCCAGTGATTCGCCTGCCTTGGCCCTCCAAAGTGCCGGGATTACAGGCACAAGCCACTGTCCCAGACCTTCTCAGTTGTTTTTTTTTTTTTTTCTCTTCACTTGACTAGCTTCCTACATCATTAAAAATTCTTTAAATACTCCATGTTAATGGCTGCAAATTTTGTCATAAGTCTGGGCTAAAATCTAATGAAATGTTTTACTTGTGGTTGACTAATTTAGCAACCCATATCTTTTTGAAATATGACAATTTGGGAATTCTGGTATGTCACAGACATTTGTTATATTGTTCATTTTGTGCCATTTTCTGTGCTATGAAATACAGTAGAATGAAAATTTACTTCAAAGCATTCATTGTCTTCCCCCAGGAATGATGCCAAAACTGTCAATGTTATCACAACTGCATGTTTCTCTAAGGTCACCAAGGTGAGCGCCCGTAGAGCTGTGTGTAAGCTCTGTCTTTGGGTAGTCTGCTTTCTGCACGCAGTTAGAAGAAAGCATCACTCAGCATAAACTGCATGCCTGCACACCAGGCGTGCAGTGATGTACAGACGTGCAGTTTATGTTAAGTGATGCTTTCTTGGTTCCTATACTGCTTTCCTGGGTCATCTGAACTTTAAGAGTCAATAGAATTATGAGTTTTAAAATTGCTATGTAATAAATGATAGCCTCAGTGGTTTTTTAATGTTTTCCCTTGTGATTCTTGATTTCTATTGGGCTTAGGCACTGCTAAAAGAAATTTAAGGTCAATGTTTGACTTTTGTCTGTTAGAAGGGCTATAATGTCACTTTTCTTATAGGGGATGTAGAAATTCTTGACAGTCTTGAAGGATGACTATATACAGCCTAGCAGTGTTTATCTGGTTTTTTTAATTGACTATTTATTAGAGAAATAACATAAAAACAATTGTAATTAAGAAAAAATGAGCAAAAATCCCACCACTCTTTGAATTTGTTCTTCAGATCTTAGTTCATGCATGTGTATAAAGCATGGTCAAAAGGATTTATTCTTTGTTTTAAGCTGAATCAAGTAGCTGACTTTTTTCTCATTGGTCTTTAGATATTAGTTGCCGCTTTGACATTCTTTCTTGGGAAAGATGAAGAAGAAAAACAGGACAGTGACTCTGAATCTGAGGTTAGTTTAATCATAGCTGCTTCTGAATCTTACCTTTCATTATGGCTCTGAGTGCACATTGTAATGTCTATGACTGCTGAAGTTAGAAAGGAACTTAGATGACACCTTTGCCCTTCTATTTAATTCTGCCATGCTATTTTACTCTACTTGGAATTTGTCACTTGTATTCAGTAAGATTGGTTAAACAATTAATAAAACAGATTTATTTGACCTTGATCTTAGTTCTAAAGTTATACCTATATCTCACTATGTAAATTTAGGATGAAAATTGTCACCACCATATTTTTGAGGAAGAAAAAATCAAGATTCATGATGGCATGAAATATTAAAATAATAATTTCTAAAAAAAAAAAATTATTCTTCCCCATTTTAGTATTTTGGTAACCAAAGTACTGGAATATGTGATAACATCTTTTAAACAGTGTATACATTTTTACTGTAAATGGCAACCTAAATAACAAAAAGAGAGAAACTCTCTAAAAGCAAATGATACTTATTTCAGAATAGGGCAGTGGGAATACATATGCCGTAGTAAACTATGTACATATTTGTAAAGGAAGACAACAGTTTTTGTTTTGTTTTGTTTTGCTTTGTTTTTCGTTTTGGAGCCACAGACCTTCACAGTGAGTATTACAACTCTTAAAGATGGCACGGACCTAAACAGTGAGTGGTAGCAAGGTTTATTGTGAAGAACTAAAGAACAAAGCTTCCACAGCGTGGAAGGGGACCCGAGTGGGTTGCCCGACAACAGTTTTTAAAGGAAAAATGAGGGCTGGGTGCAATGGCTCACACCTGTAATCCCAGCAATTTGGGAGGTTGAGGTGGGCAGATCACTTGAGGTCAGGAGTACAAGACCATCCTGGCCAACATGGTGAAACCTGTCTCTACTAAAAATACAAAAATTTGCCAGACATAGTGGTGTGCACCTGTAATCCCAGCTACTTGGGAGGCTGAGGCAGGAGAATCACTTTAACCTGGAAGGTGGAGGTTGCAGTGAACTGAGAGCACGCCATTGCACTCCAACCTGGGTGCCAGAATGAGACTTCATCTCAAAAAATAAAAAAAAATTAGTGCTGCAGTGAAAATCTTTGTATGTACCTGTTTGTGCACACATAGGCATATTTTTTCCACTGATTTGTTTTGTTTTGTTTTGTTTTGTTTCTTTTTTTTTTTATGAGACAGGCTGGAGTGCATTGGCATGATCTCAGCTCACTGTAACTTCCCGCTTCCGGGCTCAAGTGATGTTCCTCCCTCAGCCTCCTGAGTAGTTAGGATTACAGGTGTGCGCCACCAAGCCCAGCTAAGTATTTGTGTTTTTAGTAGAGACACAGTTTTGCTATGTTGGCCGGGCTGGTCTCAAACTCCTGGCCTCAAGTGATCCACCCACCTTGGCCTCCCAAAGCGCTGGGATTACAGGCATGAGCCACCGCGCCTAGCCTAAAAGTAGTATTCATTTTTAATAGCTGTGTGCAAAGAGTATAAGAACCAAGAAGGGACTGAAAGGTTTACTCTTTCATTCTATGCAGATTTTCCTTGTTTACAAATTTTACAAAGTAATTTCTTCTTAGGATGATGGACCAACAGCAAGAGACCTGCTGGTACAATATGCTACAGGGAAGAAAAGTTCCAAAAACAAGAAAAAGTTGGAAAAGGCAATGAAAGTGCTCAAGGTGGGACTTGTATCTGGAAAATGAAATAGGAGTGAAGAATATGTTGTTTTTAGCCAGAGCTTTTAAGAATTTAAAATCAGAGTACCATTTTCAGAAAACTTAGAAATGTGTGATGAATTTTTCAGCACTAATATTTTAGATGAATAAATGTATTCAGCTCTAGCAAAATCGGTGACTTGGATAAATTAGTTTAATTAAATTCACTTTTTACTTATTCTAATCAAGGTGGCTTGTATTATGGTATCTTTTCTAGACACGTTTTGTCAGAAGAGTACATAAATGCAGTACATTCAATATTTTTGTAATGATTATTTTGAAAGTCATTAATTTTGCCCTTATGTGTTTATTAATTTTATTAGTTCGTTTTCACACTGCTATAAAGAACAGCCTGAGGCTGGGTAATTTATCAAGGAAAGAGGTTTCATTGATTCAGTTCTGCATGGTGGGGAAGGCCTCAGGAAACTTACAATCATGGCGAAAGGCAAAGGGGAAGCAAGGCATGTCTTACATGGTGGCAGGAGAGAGAGCGAGCACTACAGGGGATCTGCCAAATACTTTTAAACCATCAGATCTTGTGAGAACTCACTATCATGAGAATAGCATGGGGGAAACTGCCCCTATGATCCAATAACCTCCCACCAGGTCCCTCCCTCCAGGTCCCTCCCTCGACATGCAGAGATTACAGTTTGAGATGAAATTTGGGTGGGGACACAGAGCCAAACCCATATTATTAATGTTTGCATTTCCTAATTCCTGTAAGTCTCATAGGTGCTAATGGTTGGAACACATTCCCCACATTTAATCTTAAAAGGCAAAAACCAACTTTAATTCTTCTAGTTGAAAATGTTTTTAGAACAAAGTTTTTTTTCTTTTTAAAGAGTCTAATGGACTTATAACAGCCTTATTAGCGCATTAAGTTCTAAGGACATCATCACTGTAACTCAGACTGAAAATGTATTTCTTCTCCCTTTCAGAAACAAAAAAAGAAGAAAAAACCAGAGGTGTTTAACTTTTCAGCCATTCACTTGATTCATGATCCCCAAGGTATGTAATTATGACTCCCAAGATCCTTGTTGGCCTTTCCTTTGCCTATTTTATTTCCTGCCTTTGGGGTTTTCAGGGAATATAAGATCCCTGGCATTTAACAGTCAATAAATGCTTAGTTGTTACTAGTTGGTTGTAACCTACAAAATCGTCTTCTAAAGCAATGATTCCCAGTCTATCACAGAACAAGAAAAATATGGAAAAACAGGTCTTTCTGAGATTCATGTTTTTAACAACACAATTGTAATAGGGTATTGTACTTGACCAAATAAACTGGCAGTCTTTTGTTGGTCCTTTTTTTAAAAAACAAACAAACAAAAAAAAACGCTAGTCTGTGGAAACCAAAAATATGGGAAACCTTGTTCGAGAACACTAGTTCTCAAACTAGGCCACACATTGGTCTCACCTGGCGAATTTATAAAAATTGCTGATGCTTGGGTCCTGTTATCCCCAGAGAATCTAATTTAGTTGGTATGGGGTGTAGCTGGGCATTGGGGCTCTCAGTACTCTAATGTATGGCAAGATTTGCTGACCCCTGCTGTAGATCGGTGTTTCTCAAACTTACCTGTAGATACGGATCACCTGGGGAGGTGGGGCCTGAGCTTCTGCATTTCCAGCAAGCCTCCCAGGTGGACCAGCAGCTGCTGGTCTGTGGACTACCCCTTTAAGAAGCAAGGCTCTGGAGAACTGTTAAGTGAAGCAAGCACCTGTCAAACAGTCACTCTAAATGTTGATACTAAAAAACTTGGAAATTGTTAAGATTTAACTTTGGGCACCATTATATATATTGATATATTCACCTGTTTGTCAGACTATTCACTGATCTAACTACTGCCTTTTCGTATGCCTGTTACATAAATGTCATATAGACCATGGACTCACAATGTACTTCTTTCATCCTCTCCTTGCCAGATTTTGCAGAAAAACTACTAAAGCAGCTTGAGTGCTGTAAGGAGAGGTTTGAAGTAAAGATGATGCTCATGAACCTCATCTCCAGATTGGTGGGAATTCATGAGGTTTGAATTATATTATGTTTCTCTTGGTGAATATTTGAAGTAGAATTTACCATGGTAAAAGAAAAGCCATTAGGTAGAGCAGTGGCTTAATTTTATCCCTCATACATTTAAACACATAAAATTTACAGAAGAATAACATCTCTGAAAATGACTAATCACTTTATTTTCTTTGCAGTAATGTAGATGTTAATTTGTACATATATTCCATTTATGGACAGACTACTTTATTCTCTGTTTTTTTCTTTTTCTTTTTTTTTTTTGAGACAGACTCTCCCTCTGTTGCCCAGGCTGGAGTGCAGTGGCACAATCTCGGCTCACTGCAACCTCCTGGGTTCAAGTGAGTCTCCTGCCTCAGCCTCCCAAGTAGCTGGGACTACAGGCACACGCCACCACACCCGGCTAGTTTTTTTGTATTTTTAGTAGAGACAGGGTTTCACCATATTGGCCAGGCTGGTCTCGAACTCCTGACCTTGTGATCTGCCCACCTCGGCCTCCCAAAGTGCTGGGATTACAGGCATGAGCCACTGCACCCAGCCTGTTCTGCTTTTTTACTTTCTTTTTGTTCACTTTGTTGCACATACACATTTTCTTGAGCCAGTATAATGCACATATTTTAATTGACTTACTACATCTCACTGTTTGTTTAACCCTTCTTGGCTTTCCTGACTTCCAGATCCCTCTAGTACGAAATTGTTGTGTTTGCAAATGTTAGTTGCAAGAGCTCCTTAGTGGTATATATATGGGAACTTTACATATACTGTTAGACTAGATGCCATTGTAGAAAAAGAGATACCCAGAAATTTAAGCCATGAAGAAATGACATTAAGATTTTTCCTTATCATTTTGATCTTGTGACTGGTGCTGCTCTGAACATCAATTTTAAAAAAAACAAAAAAGAAAAGGAAAACACTTCAAACAATATAGACATATATCGAGTTGAAAATGAAAGTACACGAGTGAAAGTAGTTGCGTCTTTTCTCTGAGAAAAACCTGTTAACATTTTACGACTACATTGCTTTTTCTCCATGGCTATAGTCCAGTGTAGGATCAGTTCTTGTTACATTTGTGCAGCAATTTCATTCAAACTGAATTTAAGCTCTATAGGAAAGCAAAAGTGATCTGTGATTTAAGCATGGTTCCAGGGAAATGATACCGGAGTTTCACAACTGACTACAATTGAACATCCATGATTATGTTCAACCAAAGTCTTCCCTACAACTTCTCAGTGGCCCATCCTACTTTTGCTCTGTGGCTAAAATAGAAAAAATTAGTTTATTCCCACCTAACTGATGAACCTTGAAAAAGACCAGTTTATTTCCAGTTTCTTGTCTTGAAGTTAAACATTACCATTTCCTTAATAACCTTGGTCACCTTTGTTTAGATGGACTTCAGAGTGTTAATGTTTTCCCTCTGAATTATGGTGCACAGAGTAACTCCTTCCGTGTGGTTGGACTGGTGGTGTACAAGAATATAACCAGAAGTGAGCTTTGCTGATTAAATTATACTCTGTGCCATTCAGATTTGAATTCCGATCTTGTCTGTTGTTTTGGAGCCTTGGTATCAGTGCTGTTCCTTCCTATAACCCCCTCTCCTTAGAACACCAAAAAGTTAGTTTCTGCAGCCACACCAGTTTTAAAAGTAGAAGAATGTTACATTTTGTTTACCTCTCCTTCCCCTAGTTCACTCTGCATATACTTGCTTCCGCCTTTACATAATGAGGATAGCAGCATAGCCTCATGTGAGAGAGTTCCTAGCCTTGGTTAATACAGCATATTGAATCATCCTAGGGCATGATTGCTTACTGAGAAAAAAACAAAAGTGTTCTTCAATTAGTGGAGCTTGGTGATATATTTGCATTGAGAAGAAATGGAACTCCATAGTGTCAGTTGCATCAGTATTAAAGTCGGTTTTCTCTCCACAGCTCTTCCTCTTCAATTTCTATCCCTTTTTGCAAAGGTTTCTGCAGCCCCACCAAAGAGGTAAGCCTCCACTTGCCATGTTTCTTTGGTGGCCTTGGTAATAGAATAAACATGCAAAGTTTTTTGTTCTGGAATCACTAAAGACAGGAGTGCAATGTGCTCTACATTAGAGAAGTGGAGAGAAGCCCTTGTTTTCTTTCTAGAGTTTGCCATGGGTTTGTCATTATCCTCAACTTGAAGAAACCATTGTTTTTTAAAACAACAACAACTGCCGGGCACAGTGGCTCAGGCCTATAATCCCAGCACTTCAGAAGGTCAAGGTGGATAGATTACCTGAGGTCAGGAGTTCAAGACCAGTCTGGCCAATATGGTGAAACCTCATCTCTACTGAAAATACAAAAATTAGCTGGGTGTGGTGGCGGGCACCTGTAATCCCAGCTACTTGGGAGGCTGAGACAGGAGAATCGCTTGAACCCCCAGGAGGCGGAGGTTGCTGTGAGCCGAGATTGTGCCACTGCACTCCAGCCTGGGTGACAGAGCAAAATTCTGTCTCAAAAAAAATAAAAGAAAAGAAAACAACAAATTGGTTTATCAAAGCAAGACTTCTTGTAATACTGTAAATGCTCATGGAAAATTCTTTGTTAAAAAATTGACTTTTTATTGCATCTTTGTAATAGATACTACGATTTGATCTTACTGCTCACATTGACCTCGCATGCATTCTCGATGAAAAACAACACTAAAGTAGGAAAGAAGAGATGATTGTACTTGTCTTTGAACCTGAACCAAAGTAGGAAGGAAACTAACATTTATTCGGCATCTAACATGGACCAAGCACTGTGCTAAGTGCCTTACATACATCATTTTGTCTAATCCTCACATTAATCCTGTGAGGTATACAAAGAAAGGGAAAAAAAAGACTACAGTCACTCAGCAAATAAATGGCAAATCAGGATTCACCTCATTTCTTTTGCCAGTGGCCTTGTTCGTTACCTATGCTATGCTGCCCCTTTGAAAAGAGAGAGGGAGAGAGAGAGAGAGAGAGTGTGTGTGTGTGTGTGTGTGTGTATGTATGCATTCATTCAGCAAGTATTTATTTAATGATTTTTATGCCAGGGACTGCATTAAGACACTATGAATTCCACAGTAAGCGTAAAACAAGGTCCTTACCCTAATGGCTTATATCTGAGGGAGATGTAGACAGTGCTATATATTAATATGTACAGGTAAAAATAAGTGTTTTGAAGAAGGAAAAGGAAGCAGGGTAAGGACAACAGGGAGTGTCGGGATGGGTTGTGTTTTAGATTGGTCAGGAGAGACTTTTTGATAAGGCAGCTGTTGAACAGGGACCTGAAGAAAGTGAGGGGGTGAGCCAAGCAGATATCTGGGGATTGAGTGTTTCAGTTGGAATAAGCAGCAATGCCATTTAGACTAGAACGTGCTTGCCATGTTTGCCGTGGTCCTCAGAGTCAGGGTGATACACTCACCATGACCTTTCCGTTCTCTTATGTTTTCAGAAGTAACAAAGATCCTTCTGTTTGCTGCACAAGCGTCTCATCACCTAGTACCCCCAGAGGTGAGAACTTGTAACCTGACATCTGGACCTAGGGCATGGATGATAGTGTTACTGTTAGGTACTTCAGGGTCATTTTTCCCACAAGGGTTACTGTCCCCTCTTCTCTCACCGTTTTCTTTTTTTAATAGGTACAAGAGACACTAATTCTTAAGGAGATCTATACAGAAGTTCAGTTGTACAGCTCATAAAAAGTGAAGTTTCTTTCCGACAAGTTGTTTAGAATTGTGATTTTCTTTAATAAGGAAATTTTGTATAACTAGGGGAGGTCAAGAATATTAGTAAATTTATAGAGATTATTTTTTAAAACTTGTAATTCCTTTCTTTGATTTAGTCTAAGGATAGCCAAGAAGAACACTGAATTCCTAAGTGGAGTGTTTTTATCTGTCTTCCTTAATCTTGGTTACTTCCAACTCCTAAACTGAAGGTGGAGGGCTTAGTTTTCCACTGTGAATAATCTATTGTCCTTTCATCCTCAAGTGTTTGTGTATGCAGACATTTAACCAGCACCCTTCTCTTTTTTGTTTCCAATTCAGATTATTCAGTCATTGCTTATGACTGTGGCAAACAATTTTGTTACCGACAAGAACTCTGGAGAAGTCATGACAGTAGGGTATGTAGAATCTGGTTGGAGGCAGAAGACATTTGTTTAATGGACTAGATTTGCTATAAGTTACCAAGATGTAAGATTGTAGCTGGTAGTGTCACCTCTAGAAAATTGGTTTAAAATATATTTCAGTCTTTTTGGGAGGCTTGGTAATTTTTTTATTGGTCAGAATTTTGAGAAGGGAGCCAGAGAAAAGATACTTGTCCTTCTAATTAGCATTTTTGTTTTTTAGCAGTTTTACTTGTACAGATGAATGATTGGCAATCTGATCTCCCACCCTGAACTCAGTTGGTTTTGTACTGCTAATAAAAGAAATGTATTTGGCTCCTAGTTCTGGAGCTGGGAAGTCCAAGGGCATGGCACTGATGTCTGTTTGGCATCTGGTGGGGGCCTCCTTGCTGCATCATTGGGAGAAGGCACAAGGGGAAGAGAGCACAAGAGCCAACAGAGGGCCAAACTCATTTTTTTATAACTCACTGGCGATAAGGGACCTTCTCCCAAGATAACAACATTAGGCCTAATCACCTTTTAAGAGTCTGTCTTCTTAATACCATTACAGTGGCAGTTAAATTTCGACATGAGTTTTGGGGGGAGTATTCAAACCATAGAACCCTGGAACAAGTGATTTATTATTGAAGCACTCTTTTTTCCTAGGGCAATTTAGTAGCCCTTTTGGTTAATTAATTAAAAAACATTTAATGAGTATAATCACTGGTTTAAGGATTGTCTAATCTGTCCCGATAAGTAAGTGATATGCTGAACAGCAGCTTTTAATTTCCTTGGAAAATATTGCAGGATAATAGCCCTAAAGACCTTAACCTTTCTTAGTTGAGCTAGTCGCATCTCTTCTTAGAGTTAGAAAGTACATGCTGGCCGGGCGCGGTGGCTCAAGCCTGTAATCCCAGCACTTTGGGAGGCCGAGACGGGCGGATCACGAGGTCAGGAGATCGAGACCATCCTGGCTAACACGGTGAAACCCCGTCTCTACTAAAAAATACAAAAAACTAGCCGGGCGAGATGGCGGGTGCCTGTAGTCCCAGTTACTCGGGAGGCTGAGGCAGGAGAATGGCGTGAACCCAAGAGGAGGAGCTTGCAGTGAGCTGAGATCCGGCCACTGCACTCCAGCCTGGGTGACAGACAGAGCGAGGCTCCGTCTCAAAAAAAAAAAAAAAAAAAAGAAAGTACATGCTGCTCTGATTTAGCGAGCCTGACACTGTTCCTTATTCCACTAATAGAGGAAATGGCAGTAACTGGAATAAAAGCCCTCTAAGGCTGCCTACCTCACATTCTCTAACATGCTACAGTTTTAGAGACCTAAGCTATATAAAACCCAGTGTGTTTTCCTTTTGAGTTAATCTTTTTAGGAAATCTTCCTATGTTGAATCATGAAAAAAATTGCTGTTCAGGCTTTTTTAAACTTTGTTTTTCTTTTTCTAGAATCAATGCTATAAAAGAGATAACAGCTCGATGTCCTCTGGCCATGACTGAAGAACTTCTCCAAGACCTGGCTCAGTATAAAACACACAAGGATAAGAGTAAGCTGCATGTGACTCTCTACACACCAAAGAGTACAGTGTGACTCCTTTTTACCTCATTGTACTCTTTGGGCCAGAATTTCTAATTAAAAGTATTATTTTGCAGATGTAATGATGTCTGCTAGAACTTTGATTCAGCTCTTCCGAACACTGAATCCTCAGATGCTGCAGAAGAAATTCCGGGTAGGTAAAGCACGCTTCTGTTGGTCTAAAGGTTATGGTCTCACAAACTGAGAGAAATTTCCCACAATTAGAATTTTAGTACTTATGATGCTTCTGTTATGATTACATGTTTATGATGCACACGGTTGTATTCTTTAAGCTTGGAATCAAGTACCATGGCCCTGAATATTTTGTAGTTGGGACATATTCACTGATGATGACTGAGTCTTGAAGACCGAGCAGGCTGTTTCAGCTTGAAAGCTTTTAATGTTATTAACAGATTGGAATCTCAGAGATCAGTCAGTAACTGATGCCAGTATTGTGAACAGGCTATTCCACAGCCAGATACTACCTCTTTCAAGTTGGAAGGGAAGAGGGATGCATGTGTGTAACAGAAAGAGAGATGATGTTTTTCAAGGCTTAAAAAATTGGAGCAGTTGCTCTCTGATAACTACCAATGTCTTGATCTGGATCAAAAAACAGCAAGAAAATAGTGGACAGATTGCTGGCTAGGGATTTATTTTGATCTGAGACATAAGCAAACTGTTTCTGTCATTTGGTTACCACCATTTTTTATAGTGCTCCCTTTTAAATTCATAATTTTGTTAGCTGGGTATGGTGGTTCGTGCCTATAGTCCCAACTACTAAGGAGGCTGAGGTGGGAGGATCCCTTGAGCCCAGGAGGCAGAGATTGTAGTGAGCTGAGATCAGACCACTGCACTCCAGTCTGGGCAACAGAGCAAGACCCTGTCTTCAAATAAATAAATAAATACAATAAATTCATAATTTCAGAGAATACCTTTCATGATTAAAGTTTTATGATCTAAGTAACTTATTATAAACAATTTCTTTTCCTTTAGGGTAAGCCTACAGAGGCCTCCATAGAAGCAAGAGTGCAAGAATATGGAGAATTAGATGCTAAAGATTACATTCCAGGAGCAGAAGTTCTGGAAGTTGAGAAAGAAGAGAATGCTGAAAATGATGAAGGTTGATTTTTATTGCACCCTTGTTTTGGGCAAAACACTCCTGCAGTGTCTGTGCAGACCTTTAAATTGTATACTGTTTGAACATTCATTCAGCAGATATTTATTGAGCAATGACTCTGTGCCACGCACTGTTAGAAGTATTAGGGATCAATCGAGCATGGTTCCTCCTCTTGCAGAGCTTACGTTCTAGCATAGGAAATGCCTTTTCACGACCTTCAGGGTGGCTGCCCCTCATCCAAGGGCATGCTGTTTGGTGCTTGAGAAAGACAATGATCTTGGGTTTGTTGCCTAGAAAAAATTAAGAGGGTTAGCCCTTAGAGGAATCTTCCAAAACTCTCCTTGTTGAAGGACAATGTGTGTTAAATTTGTGGGAAAATACTCGGGAAACTCCATTCTAATTTCCAGAGTCCTTTATTCTTTGAATCATTCATTACTCAGCAAATCTTTTTTTTTTTTTTTTTTTCCATGACGGAGTCTCACTCTTGCCCAGGCTGGAGTGCAGTGGTACGATCTCAGCTCACTGCAGCCTCCATCTCCCAGGTTCAAGCGATCCTCCTGTCTCAGCATCTTGAGTAGCTGGGATTACAGGCATGTGCAGCCATGCCTAGCTGATTTTTTAATTTTTAGCAGAGATGGGGTTTCACCATATTGGCCAGGCCCTGACCTCAAGTGATCCTCCCATGTTGGCCTCCGAAGTGCTGGGATTACAGGCGTGAGAGACTGCACCCAGCCTATTTCAGCAAAGTCTTCATTTGCTGTGAGCCAGCCACTGCCAGTGCAAAGATGAATGATATTATGTCTGCTCTGGAGGGCTTCCAAAGAGCTGAAGAATGAAGTGTTAACAGGATTTATGATTGGAGTGGGTGGGGGGCATAAGGGCAGGAGAGCAGTCAGGTCCACCTTGGGAGGTTTTTTTTTTGTTTTTTTTTTTTTTTTTAAGGGCTTTGGAGAGATGGTGACTGATGAGCCAGGTATTTGGCAAGGAATGCTAGAATAGCAGAGACTTTCCAGGCAAAGTGTTAGCAAAGTCCTGAAGGATTTAGAGAACTATTAGAATGTAGGATACAAGGTGGGACGTAGCAAGACAGGAGGCTTGAGATAGCTTGGAGACCTTTTCATACGTGGTTATGTATGTGCCAGACAAAAGAGCTGGCACGTTGTCTTAAAGATCATAGGGAGTCACAGAAAGATTGCGGTGTCTGTGATTTAGAAAACTTAAAACTGTGGTGGCTCCATTAAGAAGCCTGATACCTTTTTATTGAGGTGTCTTCAATGTTCTTTAACATCCCAAATCTTCTACCTCAGTTCTCGGAATGACTGTAACTAGATTCTCATACATGGGTAACACACATAGGACAAGTTAGATGCTTGCTGCGCGGCCAAGATAAATGTATAAGTGCAGTTTTGATGGACACAGTTGGTTTAGTTGAAAGAACATGACCCTAAAGGCAGACATGATTTTCATGATTTCAGTGTAGGATGCCTTTTTAGCAGTGTGACTTGGGGCATGTTACTTAACCCTGAGCATCTGTTCCTTTTCTGTGGAGTCATGAGGGTTAGAGTGATTGTAAGGTTTTGACTCATGGTAGATATTTGGTCAGTGCATATTTCCTATTCCTTAGATTAACTAAATAAATGCATGTGGCTTATTTAACAATAAATATTGCTCAGTTCTTGGTTAATAGTGTATCTGTTCAAGGTTGATTACCTTACTTTTCTGTTGCTTGCTTGATCTCAACCTTATATTGAATATGCAACATAAAGTAGCAGTAGTGAGTTTGCTTTATTCATGCAGATGGATGGGAAAGTACCAGTCTCAGTGAGGAGGAAGAGGATGCTGATGGTGAATGGATTGATGTGCAACACTCTTCCGATGAAGAACAGCAAGAAATCGTAAGTCTGAAAATTTCATCTTACACCCTGATGTTTATTAAGATGTAATTTATTCTGGGCCTTGTTGGAAGGCTACAATTTAAATGGCTGAGCTCTCACTTGAGCTGGTAGCCATTTAAGCCCTTATGTGGTTTCAAGTCCAAGAAGCTGAATAGCATGCCCATGGAGGAGCGGAAAGCCAAAGCTGCAGCCGTCAGCACCAGCCGAGTTTTAACTCAGGAAGACTTCCAGAAAATCCGCATGGCCCAAATGAGAAAAGAACTTGATGCTGCCCCTGGGAAATCCCAGAAGAGGAAATACATTGAAATAGACAGTGATGAAGAGCCCAGGTAAAATGGCACATCAACTTTAGTGCTTCAGTCAGCTCATGTGGTAATGAAAGCATCAGGAAACAGAATTCCATTCTTGCTTCATGTGTTCTTTTTCCCTCATCCCAGGGGTGAATTACTTTCTCTTCGGGACATTGAACGCCTTCATAAAAAGCCAAAGTCTGACAAAGAGACAAGACTAGCAACTGCAATGGTGAGTGAGCATATCATTCCTAGTTTTTTAAACAGAAAGCAAATAAAATGAAACATAAGCCAGAACTTGTATAGCCACAGAATGGCAATTTTTAAAAATGTTTCAAATAAAGGTATAATTAACACAGAAATTAAAATGCACAGATATTAGGTGTTCAGTTAGATGAGGGATTTTGTTTGGTTTTGTTTTTTGTTTGGTTTTGTTTGTATGTTTGTTTGTTTGTTTTTTGAGACAGAGTCTCTGTCTGTCACCCAGGCTGTAGTGCAGTGGCGCAGTCTCGGCTCACTGCAACCTCTGCCTCCTGGGTTCAAGCGATTCTCCTGCTTCAGCCTCCCAGGTAGCTGGGGTAACAGGTGCCCGCTACCACGCCTAGCTAATTTTTGTATTTTTAGTAGAGTCAAGGTTTCGCCACGTTGGCCAGGCTGATCTCAAACTCCTGGCCTCATGTGATCCACCCGCCTCAGCCTCCCAAAGTGCTAGGAGTATAGGCATGAGCCACTGCGACCAGCCAGTTAGATGAGTTTTGACAACTGTATGTAGCCATGTAACCACCGCTCAAAACAAGGTAGAGAGCACAGGAAGGCAGTATGACATGTCTGTAGTGTTGGGAAGCCACTATATTTATCAAAGCTAAGAGAAAAGTAGGAGTGTGTTTACAGTCACCAGTGAAAAGCCAGAGCCAGTTGAAGTCTGCCTGTGACTAGTGCTGTGACTGCTCATGATTGTGTCCTGCCTACATTTCCAACATCATTTTCTGTGTCTCCACTTGTTCGAGACACCATCCCATCCTAGTTCCACCTCGTCCTCTGTCTTCCACATGTCCTTTATCCTCCACACCTTTGTGTGCACTGTCCTTTCTTCCAGAAATGCTCTGTCTTTCCCCTCCTTTCCCTTACCATGAATGCCTTCATCCTGCCAAAAAAAAAAAAAAAAAAAGTCTACCTGTCTCCCTTTCTAGGAAGTTCTCCTGACCTCACCAGGCTAAATTATGACTTTTCTTCCTCCGAGCTCCCCTTGCTCCGTTATAATACTGCATGGCCATTTCTTGGTCCCAAGGAGCAAAGACTGTGTCCTGTCCATTTTGTGGCCTTGGCACCTACTAGAGCTTCTGACACAGAGGAGACATTAATGTTGATTAGATGACTCCTAAAGTATGTTGCTGAAGAAGAAATATCAAACTTTTTGTTCTGGTAGGCTGGAAAGACAGACCGAAAAGAATTTGCGAGGAAGAAAACCAAAATGAATCCATTTTCTAGTTCGACAAATAAAGAGAAGAAAAAACAGAAGAACTTTATGATGATGCGGTATAGCCAGAATGTCCGGTCAAAACATAAGCGTTCCTTCCGAGAAAAACAGGTGAGTTCCACTTGAAGCTTGGGTGGCAAGAACAGTACTGTAATTCTAAGACAGCTTTACATTTGAGACGGACTTGCGCCTTCTGAAGACTGGGCATTATTGTGTGTGCCTTGTGGTTAATGGGAGCATTGTTGGAGAGCATGGAGAGGTGAGAAGCAGTCAGGGCATGTAAGTCCCAGACCTGACTTGATTGAGACTCAGCTGTGGGACCAGAGGGGAATCCATTTTCCTCCAGTATAAGTAAAGAAATGCAAGCTAGATCATCCATGAGGTTCCTTCCCATGCTAAAATTCTCTGACATTTGATCTGTGAAATGTATCAAAATTAATTAAATAACTTTTTAGTGCTAATTTTATGCCTGGTTTTTTGAGACAGGGTCTCACTCTGCTACCCAGGCTGGAGTGCAGTGGTGCAGTCACAGCTCCCTGCAGCCTCGCAGCTCACTGCAGCCTTGACCTCCCAGGCTCCAGTGATTATTGCGGGATCTGGCCTGCAGCCCGCAGTGCAGCGGGGCTCTTTCTTTCTTCCCAGGTAGATCGGCAGGTCGAGAAATAAAAGACCCACACAAGATAGTGAAAGTTGGGTCCGGGGGGTCACCGCCTTCTGGTCCTGCGATGCTGCCAATGCACTGGATATACCAGCATTTATTATTAAGTTTAGTGAGGGCGGGGGTAGGTTAGTGAGGGATTTAGGGTTGTTTGATTATGAGGTGAGATGGTCACATGGGGATGATGTAATTCTTTAACATAACATCTGTATGCAGAAATACAGTATACAGAGATAAGAATTTACAATATAGTGTGTGCGTCAGCAGTTTCTGACAGAGCCTTAAAACAGTCTCTCCAGAACCTGTGTTTAGCAAGATATTAATCAGCAGTGACAGTTGCAGTAAAAGCTGGTTGCAAACAATCAATAGAAACAGTACGTGAAGCTCGACAACCAGTTAGACCACAAATTCTCAGAAGGGAGTATGCCTTAACCCTAAAGAGACCTAGAAGAGCCGTGGCAAGATAAGGGCATTTATAACCATATCTTATCCATATGAACAGGTGCCCCTCATGCGTCCGTTTATAGGCTCCCCACAAGGGTCGCATTCCATTCCCAGAGCTATGAACATCTGCTTTTCTGGGATAGGAATCTTAGTGATGTGAAACCTCCCTGACTGCACGTCAGTTTATAGGCTCTCTGCAGGGGAAGCACATCACGTGCTGTTGGCTCATTCTGGCAGTCCAACCTGGCATTGTCTTTAAACAGTCCTGCATGCAATTTTGTATTTACAATAATCAGGAGCATTTCATCTTTTATTCCTTAGCAATAGTTTCAGGGGGTCTCCCTACAAGTGATCCTCCCGCCTCAGCCCTCCAAGTAGCTGGGACTACAGGTGTCTGCCACCACATCCGGCTAATTTTTGTCTTTTTTGTAGAGATGGGGTTTTTCCATGTTGCCCAGTCTGGTTTTGAACTGCGAGACTCAAGCAGTCTGCCCACCTCAGCCTCCCATAGTGCTAGGATTACAGGCATGGGTACTTTTCAAAAACCAATAATTCTATGTGGTAATATCTCAGAAACAGTTTCAGAAAAGCACAGCAAAATAAATAGGTTTGTGTTGGCATGATCCTTCCTGTATGTGCCCTTTTGAAAGCCCTGATGTTTACAGGCTTTGAGATTACATTTTATCCATTCATGGCCTTTGAATGGTAATCCCCGTGCTACTTAGGCAGCTTGTTTATTTCAGTAATTCATTGTGATAAAATAAGTTTATACTTTTGTATCTTTCTCTCCTGGCAGTTAGCAGTGTATCTAAATGTCATTCTGAAAAATTGCCAGGATATCAGCTCTGGGTAAACTGTCATATTGTGAACCAGTGTTCCTAAATAGCTAGCCAAGGATCAGCCTGCCAGCACTGAATGTAACCACCAGCCCTCTAGGGCAGTGCTGTATCTGTGGGTTCCAAGTCAGTATTCACTGAATTAAGGTACCATTTAGCTCTCCCTGTTGACTCTAGTTCTAAATTGTGCTCAGCAACATCATATAAATAATGACAGCATTTTTAATAGAAGCTGTTGAAATTGAGGTGAAAGGAAAGGTGCCACTTAGGATTTTAAGTACTCTAAATTTTGCCACATTCTCCTAAAATTATAATAGGATTGACTTAAATCCATTAGTCTGTCCTTCACTGGCCCTTACTAACATTTCAGGGTTGAGGAAATATTAATTACCCTGTTGGTAGGCTGTGTTTCATTATGAGGTTTCTGTGAGCTTGTTACATTTTAGTTAGGACTCCCCCCACCCCAACTTCCTTTGTTTTTTAGCATGCCTTTTCTGGCATGATGGGGAAGCCCAGCTTTGTTCCTTGCAAGCATCTCAAGTCATAAAATAACTCTCAAAGACTGAAGAATCTTTTTGAGAGTAAATTAAGATTTCATTGGACATATGCACCTGTTGGTTCAAGAATGTTTTTTCTTGTTCTCCAATTTTCTTGCCATTTGGAACCCGATATTAATCAGAATTTCTTTGTGTGTTTCTTTGCCCTGTATTTTCTTCAAGATCTCTTCAATATAAACATAACTTTAAGTTCCTGATTTTCTCTGTTCTCTCCTTTAGACCAGTACTGTTCAATAGAAATATAATATGAACCACATATAGCACTTAAAAATAAAAAAGTAAAAAAGAGGAAATTGTAACAATATATCTTATTTAACCCAGTATATCTAAAATGGTATCGTTTCAACATGTAGTTCAACATATAAAAATTATGAGTGCAATATTTTACATTTTTGTTTTTGAGCTAATTGAAATCAGCATGTCTTTTACGCTGCAGCACATCTCAATTTGGACTAGCCAATTTCAAATGCTCAGTAGTCACATGTAGTTAGTGGCTACCCTATTGGACAGAACAGTTACAGAGCATCCCCAAAGCTGCCCGCGACCCCAAGGGCCCTGTGAGAAAGGAGCATCACACTTCACACCTCGCCCTCTATCCCTTGGTGATATTTCAGTGTCTTAAATAAAGGGATCTTACATGGCTTGAAAGTGTATGTGAGGTCTTACTGTAAATTGTTAGAATATGAAGAGGTGACTAGGATAAGACTAGAAGAGGGAAGTAAAGCATAGGATAGGGAAGGAGAGGAGGATCTTGCAGTAAAGCCTGTAGAAAGATAAAAGAAGAAAAGGGGGGTATACCTTTCCTTTTCTTCAACCGGTGGCATTTGAAGGGGAAGGAACTGAAATATGTGTGAGAGTAGACTGTGCTTTGCCACAAAGCTTAATGAGTGGGCATAAATTCCCATAACCAACATTAGCTAACACATTTAGTTCTTAGCATGAGACTTCACTGTTCCAGGGTTTTCCATTTATTAACTTGTTTAATCAGTGTACAATAGTATCTGCAGTTACTGTGATTAAACCAATTTTGCAGATGAGAAAAATAAGACACAATTAGATGAATCTGGAAAATACCTCCTTAGCCAAATTAAATTGAAATGAACTTACAGATTTTTGTTCTGCCTTAAGTATCCCAGCTATTCTGCTTTTCTGCAAAGACATACCAAGACCCAGGTGTGAGCTAAAGGCAAGGAGTCAACTGGAAATCATAAAATCCAAAAAGTTTGAACATTTGTATGTAGAGCTAGGTAACTTCTACCCCAAAACTGTTTTAGGTTTATCTTGTTAAAATTTAAGCTAGAATTTTAAAATAAAAATCAAATAAAAGCTAGAGATTTTTAAAAGTTTCTAGGACAAAGAATAGTGTTGGGAATTAATGGAATAGTATCCATCACAAACTTAAGATGTATACATTAGTCTTGGTTAACTTTAATTTTGGTTTATTTTTGATCATCTTTAATATTATGTTTGTTTTCTTTTGGGAAATGTAAAACTTTATAAGGACTTTTGTAGGTTCGCTTCAGACACTGATCCTTCAGTCTTCTTTTTTCTCTAGATCTTAAATTCTTCACCTTCTAGTTCTACCCTGGGGATCTTGAAGAACCCAACCTCTTTGGTTAGAGACGAACTCCAGGGGATGAAAGCCTAGATTGAGTCTCATACAGTTCACTGCTTTCATTCTTCATGTTCAGTTTACATACTTCCAACACAAAATAATTAAGTTAAAAATTAGAACCTGTTTGCCATAAGCTACAGTTGTCAGGGCTTCAATTTCTGAGTTATTATCTTCATGTTTGACCCATTATAAAGGGTTAGTGTTAGCATTTACTTAGAACATTTTCTTTGTTTATTGCATAAAACAAACCCATTTGAAAATCAGTAAATAAGGTAACACTTTTCTTTGTTTCAGATTGTATATCGATAGAGTTATCATAAATCTGCACAAGTGCTGAATGCCATTTTAAAGTCTTTGAATGATCCATACATGCATATGCCATCTTTAGTGGAATATATGTGGAATATAATATATGCCATCTTTAGTTGGAAAAGGTGATTGATTATGAAGAAAAATCTGTCTTCCTGTTACTTTTAATTTAGACAATGTATCCCATCCACAACTCCAAAATATTAAGAGCCATATAGACCAAATAAGTATTATTTATTATCCCTGAAGACAGGGATACTGTAGTCTCTGCATTTGGTAGCTGCTCCTGTTTTGAGTTTATGCCTCCATGAGTTGGGAACAGCAGTCAAGAGCTTTGCATATTTCCTAGCAGTAATATGCCCCATCCTCAGTATATATAGACTTGATCTGTTTTGGAATATTTTATCATTTATAGTTTTTCAGGGTGGTGTATTGACTTGGTGATTCCTTTTTAGTAAACTTTCATGTAACCAAATTTGTATAATGGGGTTCCCAAGAGTTACAATGTTTCAATACTTTTTTATTTTACAGCTGGCACTAAGAGATGCACTTTTGAAAAAGAGGAAAAGAATGAAGTAACTTCCCAGCAAGTTTTCCATTCCAAGAAGAATGCTAAGTTTGTGTTATTACTCTGAAAATTGGTAAATCAAGCATGTTTGTTTACATTAAAAAGTCCAGACTCACTGTATTGTGAAAACTGCTGAATATGTGGCAGCAATTTGGTGTTTTTACTTTGGAGACGGCTAATGGTGGGAATGTTAATGTAAATAGTGGTGGTAATGTAAAATCATTTCATTTATCATTCATGCAAAAAAAAGTATCGAGTGCCTATTAATTGTCACCATAGATATAAAACGAATGAGCTGTAACCCCTTCACTTAAGGCATTGACAGCTTAGCTGTGGGGGTGGACACACATATGTGTATTTACAGTGCAGTGTAAATAGTTCTCTAGTAGAGGTAGCTCCATATTTTTATGAGGTCACTGAGGCCTTATGGACTAACTCTGTGGAGATAGGAGTTATATATTCTTATAAAATAAAACAAAACAGGACAATGTTACAAGAGTAAGAGGTTCTTACTTGTACATAGGCTTTCCTGCTGAAAACAGGCCCCTGCTGTACAGATTTTGGTACATAATTTAGCTCTTTTAGTCAATCCAAAAGATTTAAGTGACCCCCTCTTTTTTTTTTGAATGCTATGTAAAGGCTTTTTGGTTAAGACCTCACTTTTAAAACTGCCTTAAGTATAAATAGTACCTTTGGAATGTATTTATTTCATCATTTCAGCTGCCTTCATACTGGTTTCCTCAGCCTTCCTTCAGCCTGTAGTATTTTCAGCCCACTGTTTGCCTTGTCTCAATAAAAGGTTTCTGATGCCAAATAGGTACCATTGTGTGTGGAGTGGTGTGTGGTGTTCTACGTTCCACAGGCATGCTGCATCCATTTCAGGGGACAGTCTGTTTGCATGCAAATTTTTGCATTTAGAAATAGTTTGGTGCCTTTTGTTTCAGATTTCTTAGATAATGTTGTGGTAGATGTTACCTCGAGTTAGAGTAAAGGGCAA
The DNA here is from genome assembly GCF_008728515.1 of Papio anubis. Lineage (NCBI taxonomy): Eukaryota > Metazoa > Chordata > Mammalia > Primates > Cercopithecidae > Papio > Papio anubis. The sequence continues at coordinate 119,715,483 of NC_044978.1, read as the reverse complement.
TTTTCTGCACTCCGAAAGCAATTTCATTTTTTTTTTTTTGAGACGGAGTTTCACTCTTGTTGCCAAGGCTGGAGTGCAATGGCACAATCTCGGCTCACCGCAACCTCCGCCTCCCGGGTTCAAGCGATTCTCCTGCCTCAGCCTCCCGAGCAGCGGGATTATAGGCATGCACCGCCATGCCCAGCTAATTTTGTATGTTTTAGTAGATACAGGATTTCTTCCAACCTGAGGTGATCCACCCGCCTCGGCCTCCCAAAGTGCTGGGATTACAGGTGTGAGCCACTGCGCCCGGCCTAGAAAGCGATTTCTAAAACCGGTGTTTTTATTTCCTTTCCAGTTTCTTCTGTTCACTTTCTGCATTCAACTTCAGTTTTATTTCAATGAAACTTAAAGACTGTCCCTAAAATGCCCCAGATTGCTGTTGGGAGATTAGTCAAGCCACCAGAGTCAAGCCCCAGCAACTTCAGTGTTTCTCGAGAAGTATTTGATGCAAATTTGTATATTTTAGACCTGAAACTGCTCCTTCTTCTTTTCGCGTTTTTGAACTGGGTGTCTCCTCGTGTGTGTGGATGCAGAAAGTGAAAAAAATTCGAAATAGCAAGTTTTCACAGCTTTATTGTGTGAATTGTGATGGTGCCTGGAAGTTTCATCCTTCCTCTAGATTTTCCCACTCAACTTAGATACCAAGAGGCCAAAGTCCATTCTGTGTTGTGACTTCTGTTCTTCTACTGTGCACGCACCTTCCTCTTAACTAGCCTTTCTTACATGCAAGACAGAAAGATGTAGTATGTGGTTTATAAACGCGTATTCTGAACTTTTATTTCTTTAATCCCATAGTATCTTATTTCTATCTGATTCCTTTTATTATTTTCCAAATCTTCTCTTGAGAATATTTTGTTTGCTACCTGTTTGAAGATGAGATTCTCAGAAGGGTGAATGCGTCAGCAGAGCGTAGGTGAGCTTGCAAGGTGACTTCTACTTTGAAGAAGTCATCAGTGTCTGAACATGAGCTATTTAGTCTCAAATTATGTCAACATAGAGAATGAAGCCATTCAGGGATGAACTTAACTTTGTCCAGGCTCATAATGTATAAAAGTGGTATATAAATCCAGAATGGTGATATATTAGCTATGTGATCTCAGCAAGTGACCATGGTTAAAATAAATGTTATTTCTTCATAGTCTAGTCCTTTGAAAATGTACTCTATATAGACTTGCATTGCAACTCCATTTTAACTAGAATGTTTACTCAGAATATTCTGTTCTTTAAGCTATTTTAGATAACACCTTTTAAAACTGTATATAGATAATATAGTTCTACCAAGTAAGTGATAGTCTTTCATTAATTGCTTATGTTCTTTTGAAATGTACTTTATGAGATTTTTTAAAAGATCTTAAATATTAATAAGAAGGTAGGACAATGACTTGTCTTGTCTCTTACAAGGTCATGGCTCTAGAAATAACCTTTCCAGTCCTAGCAGAGTCTTTGGTCTGCACGTGTTTACAAATGCAAATAAGAGCAGAGAGCACAGCTAATTCTGTACTCCTTAAATAGCATAAGCTTATATTTGTATAGACCATTGCTTATGTAGTAAACTTATTTCCTTCTGCAGATTCTGCTTTCATGTTTTGTCAGTCCAATCCCAGTGTGAAGATGGTTGAATAAAACTATCATTTATCCACATGAGAGTATTATGCAGCCATTATTATAATAAGCATTTCCCATTGTAAACATTTCCAGTGTTTACAGTGTTTTTTGTTCTTTTCAAAACAGGCTGTTGCTGTTCTTTTCTGCCAAGGCAGGCAGATCACCTTGTTCTTTTCTAGCCCAGGCTGGAGAGCACTGGCGCAGTCTCAGCTCACTGCACCCTCTGCCTCCTGGGTTCAAGCAATTCTCCTGCCTCAGCCTCCTGAGTAGCTGGGATTACAGGGGCCCGCCACCACACCCAGCTAATTTTTGCATTTTTAGTAGAGACAGGGTTTCACCATGTTGACCAGGCTGGTCTCAAACTCCTCACCTCAAGTGATCCACCCTTCTCAGCCTCCCAAAGTGCTGGGATTGTAGGCATGAGCCACTGTGCCTGGCCACTATTATTTTCAAAAGCAGAGTATAAAATGATAAAGAAGCCTGTGCAAAATGGTGAGACCTTGTAAAAATTAGCCAGGTGTGATGGTGCATGCTTGCCATACCAGCTACTCAGGAGGCTGAAGCAGGAGGATCGCTTGAGCCCTGGAGGTGAAGGCTGCATTGAGTAAAGTTCAAGCCACTGTAGTTTAGCCTGGGTGACAGCGTGAGACCCTGTCTCTAAATAAATAAAATGATCAAATGGTTTTAAGACAATTTCTTTACACTTTTAATCTCTGAAATTGAGATATGTTTAAAAATGTTTGCAGCCAGACAACAACAGTCTTGATGTAGTTGTCATTGCCTGCACATTCACAAACCTGGTCTGATATTTTCAGTTGACATCTGCTAACATGAAGCAGGGACTAACATCAAAACTTGCAGAATGGGAATTAGTAGTCTCTACGAAAATTCCAGAAAAAAAAAAACTGGAATTTTAAAAAAATTCCAAACTCTTTATTGACATATAAAGATGAGTATAAGTACCATCAAGTGTACTTAAACTCAGTGAATTTTCACAAGCTGAATACATTCCTGTAACCAGCACTTAGATTAAGAAACATTACAAACACCTTGAAACCTCCTTTGTGAGTGGAGAACTTTTAAGAAATGCAGCATCACTAAGACTTTTATTTTTTTCTTTTAGAGACAGGGTTTTGCTCTGTCACCTAGGCCAGAGTGCAGTGGTACAATCAGAACCCACTGCAGCATTGAACTCCTAGGCTCGAGATCCTCCACAGGCCCAGGCCGGTATGCCTGGCTCTTAATCATTTCTAAAAATTTATTTTTAATAGAGGCAGGGTCTCGCTATGTTGCCCAGGCTGGTCTCAAACTTCTGACCTCAAGTGATCCTCCCACCTTGGCTTCCCAAAGTGCAGAGATTACAGGTGGGAGCCACCGTGTCTGGCCAGCAGTAGGATTCTCTTTTTTTTTTTTTTTTTGATACGGAGTCTCACTCTGTCACCCAGGCTGGAGTGCAGTGACACGATCTCAGGTCACTTCAACCTCCGCCTCCCAGGTTCAAGTGATTCTCATGCCTCAGTCTCCCAAGTAGCCAGGATTACAGGCACACACCACCACGCCCAGCTAGTTTTTTGTATTTTTAGTAGAGACAGGGTTTCACCATGTTGGCCAGGCTAGTCTCGAACTCCTGACCTCTAGTGATCCACCCTCCTTGGCCTCCCAAAGTGCTGGGATTACAGGCGCGAGCCACCGCATCAGCCAAGATTCTTAATGGCACAGAAAAGTGGTATGGTGTGGGAAAACATGGGTATCTGTAGTCAAACAGTGATTCAGGAGAATCTAATACTGAATGCAAAGAAGCTTAAGCAATACTTTATTTCACTTTTTAAAAACGTACAAGAGTAGATACGTGATTTTCAAATAATTTTGACAAAAAACTTAAGAAAACTTTCAATACATACACATTTTTAAATTCTGGTAAGAAAGCATTGTATCATAATTTAAATGGCAGTGAATTTTTCTTCAAGGTATGTAAAATAATGGTGCTTCATGTAACTACAATTTCATAAATAAAATATGCATATGAGAGTATTGCTAGGTTTGGGTTATGGGAATATAACTGATTGTATTTTTTCCTTTACATTTAAAAAAAAAATTTTACAGCTTCTCATGGCCATGAACTCCTTTACATTTTAAATATTTTGTAATGTTGTGTATCAGACATTTCTACTAAGAATTTTTTAAAATCTGAAATACTTCTAGTTCCATCTTAGTAAGATCCAATTTTGGATTGATATTCCTAATATCTAAGTTACTATCAGAGATGTTTTTAAAAGAAATTTGGCCAAAGAGGAAAAGAAAATTAAGAACAAAATGGAAAGCCTAATTCTGGGAAATGTTACAAAAGGGGAAGTTGAAAAGAATTACATGGAAACTAAGAATAAATGGTGTTCAACAGAACATCTTGTTTTAAGGATACTTAAATCTTTTAAATATTTTATCATTTTGTGATTTTTAAAAAACATACAGAAAATATAGAAAATAATGAAACATGTTCATCTCCCAGTTTTATTCAGTGTTAATATTTTGCTTTTAAAAAAAAAAAAAACCTAGAATATTAAGAGTATAACTATGTCTCAGCCATCTCCCCCCCTCTTCTCAGGGATAACCCTTATCTAGAAGTTGATGAACATTAAGAATATAACTATGTCCCACTCAGCCATTTCCCACCCCCTTCTCAGGGATAATCCTTATCTAGAAGTTGATGCCTATCATTCCTGTAGTTATTTTTCCTTTCACATGTGTATTTGTGTGTGTATATAAATTTTTACATAAGCAGTATCATTGTATAAATTATTTTGCTATATAACATTAGATTCTTGATAGATGAAGATTCATTTCAATTGTATAGTTTCCATTGTTTATTCATACATCCACAATTTATCATTCCACCAAAAAACAGGTTGTTTTCCACTTTTTTGCTATTTAAAAACCTTGCAGGCTGGGTGCAGTGGCTCACGCCTATATCTCAACACTTTGGGAGGCTGAGGGAGGCAGATCACCTGAGGTCAAGAGTTTGAGATCAGCCTGGCCAACATGGTGAAACCCTGTCTCTACTAAGAAATACAAAAATTAACCAGGCATGGTGGCACATGCCTATAGCACATCCCAGATACTTGGAAGGCTGAGGCAGGAGAATCACTTGAAGGCAGGAGGAGGAGGCTGCAGTGAGCTGAGATCGTGCCACTGCACTCCAGCCTGGGTGACAGAGTGAGACTCACTCTCAAAAAAATTAACTAATTAATTAATTTAATTAAAACCTTGCTGCAGTAAGCATCTTTGAACATGTCTTTTAGGGTTCATGGTCTTAGAGTTTTTTCTTTAAACAAAGTTTAGATAGAAAACTGAAAATGGGCTGGGCGCAGTGGCTCACACCTGTAATCGCAGCACTTTGGGAGGCCGAGGCAGACGGGTCACTTGAGGTCAGGAGTTTGAGACCAGCCTGGCCAACATGGTGAAACCCTGTCTCTACTAAAAATGCAAAAAAATTAGCCAGGTGTGGTAGTGCACACCTGTAATCCCAGCTTTTCAGGAGGCTGAGGCTGGAGAATTGCTTGAACTTGGGAGGCAGAGGTTGAGTGAGCCGAGATCGCGCCATGGCACTCCAGCCTGGGCGATAGCAAGATTTTGTCTCAAAAAAAAAAAGTAAAAAGAAATTCAGAAAACTGAAAATGAAATCACTGGGTTTGCAGGGTCTGCAATTCTTCAGCTTTACTAGGCAATACTGAATTACACTATATTCTCATCAGTAACTCATGTAAGTTTGTATTTTACTACATCCATGTCAACAAGATGTTAGACTTTGAAACTTCAGACAGTCTTTATGAAATGGTATTATGGTTTAATTTGCATTTCATTGATTACTAGAGGTTGAAGTAACTTCACATTTTGATGTTCATTTGGGTTTTCCTCTTTTTATAGCCTTTTGTTTCCCTTTTTTTTAGTAATAAAAACATAGGAGATCTTTATATGTTCTAGCTACTAATTCTTTATCAATTACCTATGTTGCAGATATCTCCACATATAAACAATGCCACATCGATGATAAACTAAGTTCCCATGTATACTTTGGGCCTAGGATTTTCAAAACCATTTCTGGATCCTTTTTAACAGTCCTTGCTCTAGCTTCTATCTTTCCTCTCATATTTTACTATAAGCAGCAAGAAGCCAGGTAGCAACTTCGACATTTTGCTTGGAGACCTAGCTAGAGTACCTAGTTCCTTAGGTACATTTTTCTGTGTTCTTCATTACTCTAGGTGATCATGTTTAACATTCTGGCACTACATAACAAAGGAACCTCTTACTTCCAGTTTCCAATAACATTCTCACTTCTGAAGTGGCAATGGCTACTGCTGGCAGTCTCCTTCAAGACCATCAGACTTTTTTTCTCAGGATGTTTTGTTTCTCGAGGGACCATCAGACTTCTACTAATACTCAAAATTATTACAGTTTCCCCCTACTACCAGTTCCAAAGCAATACATTTTTAGGTATGTGTTATGGTAGCACTACACTTATGTTCCCAAACAAATCTATATTAATGATCTATTTGCCACATACCAAATTACCTCAAAACTTAGTGGCATAAAGCAATAAACATTATTTCACAGTTTCTTTTTTTTGTTTGTTTGGGGTTTTTTGTTTTTTTGAGACGGAGTCTCACTCTGTTACCCAGGCTGGAGTACAGTGGTGCGATCTTGGCTCACTGCAACCTCCCATCTCCTGGGTTCAAGCAATTCTCCTGCCTCAGCCTCTCGAGTAGCTGGGATTACAGGCACCCGCCACCACACCCAGCTAATTTTTATATTTTTAGTAGAGACAGTTTCACCACGTTGGCCAGGCTGGTCTCGAACTCCTGACCTCCAGTGATATGCCCACCTCAGCCTCCCAAAGTGCTGGGATTACAGATGTGAGCCACCATGCCCAGCTGACTTCACAGTTCCTATGGGTTAGGAATTTGGGGGTGGCTTAGCTGGGGCAGGAAGATCCACTCCCACCATGGCTCACTCAGATGACTTGACAACAAGCCTCAGTTCCTCTCTGGCTCTTGGTAGAAGATCTCAGTTCCTCAACAAAGGAACTGAGGAACTGTTTTTTCTTTTTTTCAGCTTTATTTACTCCTTTTTTGGAGACAGGATTTCACTTTGTCACTCAGGCTGGAGTACAGTGGCATGATCATAGGTCACTGCAGCCTCAAACTCCTGGGCTCAAGTAATCCTCCTACCTCAGCCTCCCAAGTAGCTGGGACTACAGATATGTGCCACCATGCCCGGCTAATTTATTTATTTATTTTTTTTTTTGTAGAGATGGGGTCCCACTGTTGTCCAGGCTGGTCTCCAACTCCTGGGCTCAAGCAGTCCTCCTACCTCAGACTCTCCAAGTGCTGAGATTTGTCCAACCACAAAGGGACATCTTCATAGGGCTTCCTCAGGACATGACAGTGGGCTTCCTATAGTGAGCAATTCAGGAGAGCAAGGAGAAACCCACAGTGTCTTTTGTGACCTAGTCTTGGAAGTCAGCCACCACCAATTCTGATTCTATTCATTAGAACCAAGTGACCTCAGATGATTCGCTAGCCAAAGTGCTGGGATGACAGGCATGAACCACCATGCCTGGCAAGAAATTTTGTAATTTCTTTAAGTGTCATCCTTAAAAACAAGTGATTGATGATAAAAGTTGTCTTTCTTTGTCCTAAAATTGGTTTTAAAAAATTGTGTTTAATGTCTACTATTCATTTAGTTGTTTTTTTCTTTTTTTGAGACGAAGTTTTGCTCTTGTTGCTCAGGCTAGAGTACAATGGCACAATCTCGGCTCACTGCAACCTCTGCCTCCCAGGTTCAAGCAATTCTGTCTCAGCCTCCCAAGTAGCTGGGATTACAGGTGTCCACCACCACACCGGACTAATTTTTGTATTTTTAGTAGAGACAGGGTTTCACCATGTTGGCCAGGCTGGTCTCAAACTTCTGACCTCCGGTGATCCACCTGCCTCAGCCCCCTCAAAGTGCTGGGATTGCAAGCATAAGCCACCATGCCCGGCCCTTTCATTTCGTTTCTACTATTCATGTACACATGTACCGTGTTTTACCCACAGACAGCTGTGCTAACCGTTAAGATTGTCCCAGCCTTACTAAGATTTTCCTAAGACAGATTTGTCTCCCAGACATTGGGAACTCAAAGGTGAGGAAACTTAGGTGTGAAGGTGGATTGTGGATTCAGACCTTCTGACTTGGAGGCCACTGCAGAGACACACCAACAGAGTGACCTCGGGCACATGACTTCACCTCTCCAAGCCTCACGCTCCTCATCAGTAAAGCAAGGGTTAGGGGAACCTACCTGTTGGCTTGTTTTGATAATTAAATGAGATAATGTTTGCAAGAAATATTTGGCAGGTAAATGTTAACTAAATTTTGAGCTTTTAAAAAACTGTTTTACCAGCTGGGCGAGGTGGCTCACGCCTGTAATCCCAGTACTTTGGGAGGCCGAGCAGGGTGGATCACCTTAGGTCAGGAATTCGAGACTAGCCTCGCCAACATGGTGAAACTGTGTCCCTACTAAAAATACAAAAATTAGCCGGGTACGGTGGTGGACGCCTGTAATCCCAGCTACTTGAGATGCTGAGCCAGGAGAATCTCTTGAACCCAGGAGGCGGAGTTTGTAGTGAGCCGAGATCACGCCACTGCACTCCAGCCTGGGCAATAGAGTGAGACTACGTCTCAAACAAACAAAGTTTAACTGAAAAGGCTTTCCTGACACCTTTTCGCTGCTGAAAATCGTAAAGCCTCTCCCGACCGCATCCTACACTCTTCCGGCCCAAGCAAGTGCGCTGGAACCGGGAGTTGGTGAGAAGCCGGGTGCCGGCAGCCTCAGCCCTTAGCGGCCCCGCGGTCGGGGACGTCGAGGCCTGACGGAGAGGCTGGGCTATCACGCCTGTAATCCCAGCACTTTGGCTATCACGCCTGTAATCCCAGCACGCGGCGTAGGGGCGGGCCAGTGGATGCGCTGCGGGGACGGGAGGTGTCGCCTCTCCGGCTCGCCGGTGACAGGGGCGGGCGGGTCGTGCGCGGGCCCCACCTCCAGCGATCGCGGCCCCGCCCCAGGTCCTCCTCCTCCACGGCTTACCCGGGCTCTGACAGCGGCTGCAACTCTCCGAGTTGCGGCCGCAGGAGCCGGAGCCATGCGGACAGTAGACCGGGAGGCGCGCCCGGGGCTTCTGCCCTTGCTGCTGCTGCTGCTGGCCGAGGCCGGACTGTCCGCCGCCTCGCCCCCAGCAGCACCGCGCTTCAACGTGAGCCTGGATGCGGCCCCGGAGCTGCGCTGGCTGCCGGTGCTGCGGCACTACGACTTGGACTTGGTACGCGCAGCGATGGCGCAAGTCATCGGGTGAGCTGGGGCCCTGGACAGGGTCTGCGGGTACGCCAGCGGTGCGGTTCGGAGTCAAACGCGCGCTGCTCAGAGTGCTTTAAACCGGGACGCTTTACTCCCCGCCACCCTTGGAGAACTGGCTTTGGCTGCCGCCCTGAGCAGTGTCGGAGTTGGGGAGAATCCAGCGCGGCAGGTTTGGCTTTCAAGTTCGGTGTCACCCGTGGCACGCCAGTCCTTGAGCCATTCTGGGTCAGCGTGGGGCGCGAGTTGTCGCCCGGGCTGCATTGCTACCGAAGAGGGGCAACCGCGCCTTCCTTGCGGGCCTCACGGGCCTTCCAAGCTTGGCCCTTTGGGACCAGCCTCACTCGCCCTCCCCATCTCCGAGTTTTCTTCCCCGCCGCCTCCCCTCCCTGCCCCCCGCCCAGCTTCCACCCTCTGCCCCTCCTCGCCCCCCCGCCCCCACCCCCGGGAGGCTGCAGATTGAGTGACGCGGCGCCTGGGCGGTCCACTGTCTGGGGAGCGGTGGCCCTGACAGTTCACGCCCTAAGGATGTAGCCCCGCTCGCAGTGCACACGAAGTCACGCCGCCGACCTCTGAGCGGGTCAGATGCCCTCGTGCTCTTCTTTTCTAGGGATAGAGTCCCCAAGTGGGTGCACGTGTTGATCGGAAAAGTGGTCCTGGAGCTGGAGCGCTTCCTGCCCCAGCCCTTCACCGGCGAGATCCGCGGCATGTGTGACTTCCTGAACGTCAGCCTGGCGGACTGCCTCCTGGTCAACCTGGCCTACGAGTCCTCCGCGTGAGTGCCCCAAGCCGGTGCGGAGTAACACGGGACTTGCTGGGGCCTCCTGACACAGGCTAGCGGCAAGAAACATGTTTTCCGTGTGATAAAAACAGGGTGGTGCCTGCTTGCCCAGAAACTTACAGTGCTTCCTCGTTGCCTCTCTGGGTAAATCTGAGCTGCAGATCGTAGGCTTCGAGAGGGAAAGCAACTTCTCCGAGTCAGCATTGAACTTTCCCTCTACCAGTAGCCGGGGGTTTTCTCTCCCCCAATCCAGGTAGCATCCTACTTTTAAAATTCTGCTCAAAGGCCGGGCAAGGTGGCTCACGCCTGTAATCCCAGCACTTTGGGAGGCCAAGGTGGGCAGATCACGAGGTTAGGAGTTCAAGACCAGCCTGGACAACATAGTAAAACCCCGTCTACGAAAAACACAAAAAATTAGCCGGGCGTGGTGGTGGGCGCCTGTAATCCTAGCTACTTAGGAGGTTGAGGCAGGAAAATCACTTGAATCCGGGAGGCGGAGATTGCAGCAAGCCGCGATCACACCACTGCACACCAGCCCTGGCAACAGTGGGAGACTCTGTCTCAAAAAAAAAAAAAAAACTTCTGCTCAAAACGTACTTTTCCGGGAAGTTTTTGAAACTAAGCCTCCTCTTATCTGGACCCTTTAGTTAACTCAGTGGCCTTCCATCTCTATACTGGCAGTGGCTCATCTCTGCCTGTATTTGTCGCCCTGCATTTCTCCTTTCATGTGTGTCATGGCTGAAGTGTCTGTGTCCACCAGGGCTGGGGCGACAGGGAACACTGCTCTAATAGGGCCAGCCAGTGTTTGGACCAGGAAGTGGGCTTGATAAAATGTGCACCCAGGCTGGGCGTGGTGGCTCACGCCTGTAATCCCAGCACTTTGGGAGGCCGAGGCAGGTGAATCACCTGAGGTCAGGAGTTCAAGACCAGCCTGGCCAACATGGTGAAACCTTGTCTCTACTATTAATACAAAAAACTTACCCAAGCATGGTGACGGGCACCTGGGAATCCCAGCTACTCGGGAGGCTCAGGCAGGAGAATCACTTGAACCCAGGAGGCAGAGGTTACAGTGAGCTGAGATAGCGCCATTGCACTTCAGCCTGGGTGACAAAGCAGGATTCTGTATCAAAAAGAAAAAAGTGCACCCAGAAGTGAAAGCAACATGGAGTGTGTGGTTGATCCCAGGCAAAGTGCAGGGGACCACTAAAGGTTTATGGGCTCAGCAACAGGTTCTGGAATAAAGGGAGGTTTTGACTTGGTTTCTCCCTTTAATACTTATTATTTTGCCACCAGACTAGCTTCATCTCGTAACCTCTTGTACATACTTAGAGCTTCTTGCTGCCTAGAGATGATGGGGGTAGAAAAGATCTTGGAATAATGAAACTTCACTGGCCCAGGCATTTTCCCAGAACACCTAGGCAGAGTAAGCTAAAAAGCACTGGGACTGCCTTCCTCTTCAGGAAATGCTTTCAGGCACAGAAAAGACACAGGCCTGCTAAATAACATGCCTTTCAGTTGAACTAAGTTATTATAATTTTACCACCTCCCTCTCCTACCTCCAACTTTTTCCTATTTTTAACTTACGGCTTTCTCAATGAAAAATCACGAATCATTTTTACCCTCATCTGTTGGAGTCACCATATTCAAACAGATTAAAGCAAAAGTTCCAGTAAAAACATTCTAACTTTTGGATTTGATACTAAGGTATTTATAGAATTGCCTAATAGAAAGCACCATTCAATTCCACTAGCATTAACAAAGGAAATGCTTTCTTCTCATGTTGGAAGTAAGCCTTCTTGAATTAGAATAATACTAGCTACCCTTTATTGAGCCTACTGGGTGCCAGGTACTTCATGAGCACAGCCCCGTGGGGAAGATGGTATCATCTGTTTTGTGATGTGGAAACCAAGCCT